>NC_057795.1:234682705-234856226 GCF_018294505.1 Triticum aestivum
AGTTTACAATGACAATGTTGATCCATATGGTTACAATCCATATGCATTTCTCCTTTGGATTCATCTGTCCTAGTTTTCTTAGCGAACTTTTCATCCACTCCAACATCTTGTGAAGATGGAAGATGGCATGTTAATGCCCATGTTAATCATGTCAGACATAAGATGGCATGTTAGTGCATTTTACAAAATCTTGCAAACCAAATAGTAGTAGTGTTCAAAACTGCACCTAGGCACTAACACTTTCTTCTTTTGCAGATGAAATTAGGCCCAGTGGTGGATGCTACGTCTCGAGCTTGCATTGGTTTTCCCCGAAGAGGAGGGGGTGATGCAGCACAGTAGCGTAAGTATTTCCCTCAGTTTTTTAGAACCAAGGTATCAATCCAGTAGGAGGTCACGCGCAAGTCCCTCGTACCTACACAAAACGATAGCAACTCGCAACAAACGCTTAGGGGTTGTCAATCCCTTCACGGTCACTTACGAGAGTGAGATCTGATAGAGATAATATTTTTGGTATTTTTGGTATAAAGATGCAAAGTAAAAAGGTAAAAGAAAAACAAGTAAATAAAGTGATATAGATTGATATGATGAGAATAGACCCGGGGGCCATAGGTTTCACTAGTGGCTTCTCTCAAGAGCATAAGTATTCTACGGTGGGTGAACAAATTACTGTTGAGCAAATGATAGAATTGAGCATAGTTATGCGGTTATCTAGGTATGATCATGTATATAGGCATCACGTCCGAGACAAGTCGATCGAAACGATTCTTCATCTACTACTATTACTCCACTCATCGACCGCTATCCAGCATGCATCTAGAGTATTAAGTTAAAAACAGAGTAACGCCTTAAGCAAGATGACATGATGTAGAGGAATAAATTCATGCAATATGATAAATACCCCATCTTGTTATCCTCGATGGCAACAATACAATACGTGCCTTGCAACTCTTTCTGTCACTGAGTAAGGACACAGCAAGATTGAACCCAAAGCCATGCACTTCTCCCATTGCAAGAACTACCAATCTAGTTGGCCAAACCAAGCGGATAATTCAAAGAGACTTGCAAAGATAACTCAATCATACATAAAAGAATTCAGAGAAGAATCAAATATTATTCATAGATAAGCTAGATCATAAACCCACAATTCATCGGTCTCAACAAACACACCGCAAAAAGAAGATTACATCGAATAGATCTCCACAAGAGAGGGGGAGAACATTGTATTGATATCCAAAAAGAGAGAAGAAGCCATCTAACTACTAGCTATGGACCCGAAGGTCTGAAGTAAACTACTCACACTTCATTGGAGGGGCTATGGTGATGATGTAGAAGCCCTCCGTGGTGGATGCCCCCTCTGGCGGAGCTCCGGAACAGGCCCCAAGATGGGATCTCGTGGATACAGAAGGTTGCGGCGGTGGAATTAGGTTTTTTGGCAACTGTTCTGATCATACAGGGATACGTAGGTATATATAGGAGGAAGGAGTACGTCGGTGGAGCTCCGAGGGGCCCACGAGGTAGGGGGGTGCACCCAGGGGGGCCCTCCACCCTCGTGACCTCCCTGGAAGCTTCTTGGAGTAGGGTCCAAGTCTCCTGGATCATGTTTGGTGAGAAGATCACGTTCCCGAAGGTTTCACTCCGATTGGACTCCGTTCGATATTCTGTTTCCTCGAAATACTGAAATAGGCAAAAAACAGCAATTCTAGGCTGGACCTCCGGTAATAGGTTAGTCCCAAAAATAATATAAAAGTGGAAAATAAAGCCCAATATAGTCCAAAACAGTAGATAAAGTAGCATGGAGCAATAAAAAATTATAGATACGTTGGAGACGTATCAGGCATCCCCAAGCTTAATTCCTACTCGTCCTCGAGTAGGTAAATGATAAAAAGAAGAATTTTTGATGCGGAGTGATACTTTGGCATAATTTCAATGTAAATCTTCTTAATCATGGCATGTATATTCAGATCCGAAATATTCAAGATAAAAGTTCATATTGACATAAAAATAATAATACTTCAAGCATACTAATCAAACAATTATGTCATCTCAAAATAACATGGCCAAAGAAAGTTCATCCCTACAAAATCATATAGATAGGCTATGCTTAATTTTCGTCACACAAAGATGTTCCCAACTTCTATACCCCCGATGCCAAGCCAAGCAATTGTTTCATACTCAAATAATCTCAAACTCATTCAACCTTCACGCAATACATGAGCGCGAGCCATGGATATAGCACTATGGGTGGAATAGAATATGATGATGGGGATTGTGTGGAGAAGACAAAAAAGGAGAAAGTCTCATATTGACGAGGATAATCAATGGACTATGGAGATGCCCATCAATTGATGTCAACATGAGGAGTAGGGATTGCCATGCAATGGATGCACTAGAGCTATGAATGCTCAACAAAAGAGAACTAGTGGTTGTGCATCCAACTCGCTTGCTCACGAAGACCTAGGGCATTTTGAGGAAGCCCATCATTGGAATATACAAGCCAAGTTCTATAATGAAAAATTCCCACTAGTATAAACAAGACAATTTATGAGACTCACTATATGAAAAACATGGTGCTACTTTGAAGCACAAATATATGAGACTCACTACATGAAGAACAAGGTGCTATTTTGAAGCACGAGTGTGGTAAAAGGATAGTAACATTGCCCCTTCTCTCTTTTTCTCTCATTTTTTTTGGGGCCTTACCTTTTTTTTATTGGCCTTTCTCTTTTTTTTCGTCCGGAGTCTCATCCCGACTTGTGGGGGAATCATAGTCTCCATCATCCTTTTCCTCACTAGGGCAATGCTATAATAATGATGATCATCACACTTTTATTTTTCTTACAACTCGATATTACAACTCGACATCTATAACAAAGATATAACTCTATATGAATGCCTCCGGCGGTGTACCGGGATGGTGCAATGAATCAAGAGTGACATGTATGAAAAATAATGCATGGTGGCTTTGCCACAAATACGATGTCAACTACATGATCATGCAATGGCAATATGACAAAAGTAAAGTATGTCATGATGAACGGAACGGTGGAAAGTTGCATGGCAATATATCTCGGAATGTCTATGGAAATGCCATAATAGTTAGGTATGGTGGCTGTTTTGAGGAAGATATAAGGAGGTTTATGTGTGAAAGAGCGTATCATATCACGGGGTTTGGATGCACCGGCGAAGTTTGCACCAACTCTCAATGTGAGAAAGGCAATGCACGGTACCGAAGAGGCTAGCAATGGTGGAAAGGTAAAAGTGCGTATAATCCATGGACTCAACATTAGTCAAAAGAACTCATATACTTATTGCAAAAATTTAGAAGTCATCAAAAATCAAGTACTACGCGCATGCTCCTAGGGGGATAGATTGGTAGGAAAAGACCATCGCTCGACCCCGACCGCCACTCATAAGGATGCACAAGCCAGGTACACTTCATGTTTCAAATTTGTTACACAACTTTAACCATACGTGCATGCTACGGGACTTGCTAACTTCAACACAAGTATTTCTCAAATTCACAACTATTCAATTAGCACGACTTTGATATTATCACCTCCATATCTCAAAACAATTATCAAGCATCAAACTTAATTTAATTCACTCAAAAAGAAAGTTTCACATATCTTGAACACCAAGTATATTAACATTAAGCAAATTACCATGCTATTAGCGACTCTCAAAATAATCTAAGTGAAGCATTAGAGATCAAGTTTCTTTAAAACAAATCCACCACCATGCTCTAAAAGATCTAAGTGAAGTACTAGAGCAAAAATTATCACGCTCAAAAGATATAAGTGAAGCACATAGAGAAAAACTATCAAGCTCAAAAGATATAAGTGAAGCACATAGAGTATTCTAAAAAATTTCAATTCATATATGGTTCTCTCAAAATGTATGTACAGTAAGGATGATTGTGGTAAACTAACAAGCAAAGACACAAATAATACAAGACGCTCCAAGCAAAACACATATCATGTTGGTGAATAAAAATATAGCTCCAAGTAAATTACCGATGGAAGTGGGCGAAAGAGGGGATGCCTTCCGGGGCATCCCCAAGCTTTGACTTTTTGGTGTCCTTGGATTATCTTGGGGGTGCCATGGGCATCCCCAAGCTTAGACTCTTGCCACTCCTTGTTCCATAATCCATCAAAAGGATTCACCCAAAACTTGAAAACTTCACAACACAAAACTCAACAGAAATCTCGTGAGCTCCGTTAGAGAAAGAAAACAAAAGACTACTTGAAGGTACTGTAATGAACTCATTATTTATTTATATTGGTGTTAAACCTACTGTATTACGACTTCTCTATGGTTTATAAACTAATTACTAGCCATAGATTCATCAAAATAAGCAAACAACACACGAAAAACAGAATCTGTCAAAAACAGAACAGTCTGTAGTAATCTGTAACTAACGCAAACTTCTGGAACCCTAAAAATTCTACCAAAATAGTAAGTCCTGGAAAATTTGTTTATTGATCAGCAGCAAAAATAATCAACGCAAAAGCACTCTCCAGTAAAAAATGGCAGCTAATCTCGTGAGCGCTAAGGTTTCTGTTTTTCAGCAGAATCAAATCAACTATCATGGTAGGTTATCCTATAGGTCTTACTTGGCACAAACACTAATTAAAACATAAAACCACATCCAAACATAAGGTAGATGTATTATTTATTCCTAAACAGAACCAAAAACAAAAAACACAAAATAAAATTGGGTTGCCTCCCAACAAGCGCTATCGTTTAACGCCCCTAGCTAGGCATAAAAGCAAGGATAGATCTAGGTATTGCCATCTTTGGTAGGCAATCCATAAGTGGCTCTCATGATAGATTCATATGGTAATTTTATTTTCTTTATAGGGAAGTGTTCCATACCCTTATTTAAGGGAAATTGGAATCTAATATTCCCTTCCTTCATCTCGATAATTGCACCAATCGTTCTAAGGAAAGGTCTACCAAGAATAATAGGACATGAAGGATTGCAATCTATATCAAGAACGATAAAATCTACGGGCACATAATTCCTATTTGCAACAATAAGAACATCTTAATGCTTCCATAGGATTTTTAATAGTGGAATCCGCAAGATGCAAGTTTAGAGAGCAATCATCAAAGTCACGGAAATCTAGCAAATCACACAAAGCTTTGGGAATAGTAGAAACACTAGCACCCAAATCACAGAAAGCATGAAACTCATAATCTTTAATTTTAATTTTAATGGTAGGTTCCCACTCATCATGGAGTTTTCTAGGGATAGAAACTTTCAACTCAAGCTTTTCTTCATAAGATTGCATCAAGGCATCAACAATGTGTTCAGTGAAGGCCTTATTTTGACTATAAGCATGAGGAGAATTTAGCACGGATTGCAACAAGGAAATACAACCAATCAAAGAGCAATTTTCATAATTAAATTCCTTGAGATCCAAAATAGTGGGTTTAGCAACATCACGGTTTTTATTTGTTTCAATCCCACTTTCATCAATTTCATCATCAAGATCTAGAAACTCCGAATTCTTAGAACGCCTTCTAGGTAAAGGAAGATCATATTCATTCTCATCAAGATTCATATTGCAAAACAAGGATTTCATAGGGGACACATCAATAACTTTTAGATCTTCATCTTGATTTTCATAGGAATTCGGTTTAGCGGCCATCTTATTGACTAAGGTGGCTTGCATATCCGAAATTTCAGCGGTCATCTTTTCAAGACGAGCAATTTGGGCTCTTACGCCATCAAATTATTTGGACATATCATCGAGGTCTTTATTCATATAACTCATAAAACTCTTTTGTTCATTAAGCTCGTTTCTAAAGAAATTATTATGCTCAAATTGCAAAACCATAAACTTCCTGACATTGTTTTCGATCTCCTCTAGCCTTTTAAGGTGAAGATCACCAAATTTAGGTAGGGCCATCATGACAAACAAGCAAACTAACACATGAGCAAACAAAAGGCAAAAGGAAAAAGAAGAGGAGATTGCGAAAGAGAGGGCGAATAAAATGGCAAGGGTGAAGTGGGGGAGAGGAAAACGAGAGGCAAATGGCAAATAATGTAATGCGAGAGATAGGGATTGTGTTGGGTACTTGGTATGTTGACTTTTGCGTAAGCCTCCCCGGCAAAGGCACCAGAAATCCTTCTTGCGACGTCTCGAGCTTGCATTGGTTTTCCCCGAAGAGGAGGGGGTGATGCAGCACAGTAGCGTAAGTATTTCCCTCAGCTTTTGAGAACCAAGGTATCAATCCAGTAGGAGGTCACGTGCAAGTCCCTCGTACCTGCACAAAACGATAGCAACTCGCAACCAACGCTTAGGGGTTGTCAATCCCTTCACGGTCACTTATGAGAGTGAGATCTGATAGAGATAAAAATTTTGGTATTTTTGGTATAAAGATGCAAAGTAAAATGGTAAAAGCAAAACAAGTAAATAAAGTGACATAGATTGATATGATGAGAATAGACCCGGGGGCCATAGGTTTCACTAGTGGCTTCTCTCAAGAGCATAAGTATTCTACGGTGGGTGAACAAATTACCATTGAGCAATTGATAGAATTGAGCATAGTTATGAGGTTATCTAGGTATGATCATGTATATAGGCATCACGTCCAAGACAAGTAGATCGAAACGATTCTGCATCTACTACTATTACTCCACTCATCGACCGCTATCCAGCATGCATCTAGAGTATTAAGTTAAAAATAGAGTAACGCCTTAAGCAAGATGACATGATGTAGAGGAATAAATTCATGCAATATGATAAATACCCCATCTTGTTATCCTCGATGGAAACAATACAATACGTGCCTTGCAACTCTTTCTGTCACTGAGTAAGGACACCGCAAGATTGAACCCAAAGCCATGCACTTCTCCCATTGCAAGAACTACCAATCTAGTTGGCCAAACCAAACGGATAATTCGAAGAGACTTGCAAAGATAACTCAATCATACATAAAAGAATTCAGAGAAGAATCAAATATTATTCATAGATAAGCTAGATCATAAACCCACAATTCATCGGTCTCAACAAACACACCGGAAAAAGAAGATTACATCGAATAGATCTCCACAAGAGAGGGGGAGAACATTGTATTGATATCCAAAAAGAGAGAAGAAGACATCTAACTACTAGCTATGGACCCGAAGGTCTGAAGTAAACTACTCACACTTCATTGGAGGGGCTATGGTGATGATGTAGAAGCCCTCCATGGTGGATGCCCCCTCCGGCGGAGCTCCGGAACAGGCCCCAAGATGGGATCTCGTGGATACAGAAGGTTGCGGTGGCGGAATTAGGTTTTTTGGCTCTTGTTCTGATCATACGGGGATACATAGGTATATATAGGAGGAAGGAGTACGTCGGTGGAGCTCCGAGGGGCCCACAAGGTAGGGGGCGCGCCCAGGGGGGGCGCGCCCTCCACCCTCGTGACCTCCCCGGAAGCTTCTTGGAGTAGGGTCCAGGTCTCCTGGATCACGTTCGGTGAGAAGATCACGTTCCCGAAGGTTTCATTCCATTTGGACTCCGTTTGATATTCTGTTTCGTCGAAATACTGAAATAGGCAAAAAAAACAACAATTCTGGGTTGGGCCTCTGGTTAATAGGTTAGTCCCAAAAATAATATAAAAGTGGAAAATAAAGCCCAATATAGTCCAAAACAGTAGATAAAGTAGCATGGAGCAATGAAAAATTATAGATACGTTGGAGACGTATCAGGCATCCCCGAGCTTAATTCCTGCTCGTCCTCGAGTAGGTAAATGATAAAAGAAATAATTTATGAAGTGTGAATTCCTGCTCGTCCTCGAGTAGGTAAATGATAAAAGAAATAATTCCTGCTCGTCCTCGAGTAGGTAAATGATAAAAGAAATAATTCCTGCTCGTCCTCGTCCTCTAGAAGGTGCACAAGTTTGATCAATGATAATTTCAATCACCTTTTCTAGCATGATAATATGTCATAACAGTAGTTCATCTCATAAAACTTCTCACGATAAAGTAACAAGCAATTCACATGTCAAAGCATAGACCATATAACAATCACGTCGAATGCCTAGATCTGCATCTCTCAGAAATTACTTTGAACTCCTACCGAGGGACCTTACCGGAGATTATATTCGTCAGGTTCTTTGTTGTCAGAGCAAGGGTGCTGAAGGTAATGGGCTTTGCCCTACATTTATTTCGGAAAAATGAATGGTTTGTTGATCAGCGCCGGCGCCTGCGGCAGAATGGAATAGCCTCCAAATATGCTGAATTTCATTTTGGAACTTCAGATGACAGAGTAATCGGAACTCATGTTGTCAACCCCATACATGACTTCTCAGTGGCTGACCCCTTTGCAAAAGTTGTGAGGTTTCGAAACCAGACTCAGAAGTGGTAATATTAGTTTGAACCTCTCTAATATCGATGTTCAGCGGATCAGCGCAAGTGTTTGTAGCTGATGAGCTGAATTTCATTTCTAATATCAGTTTGAACCTTGTAATCTTCGAATTGCCATATAACTCTGGAATTTGAACCTTGTAATACATCGAGCCTTTGTGGTACAATCGTTGAAATGGCATTGTATGAGACTCGTATATTGGTAGCACTATTTTGAACTTAATATGCAATGGTTTAGATTTGATTTTATTAACCATTCTCAAATCTGTTTACTTTGTCGATCTCACAGCACACGTTCTGTATAGCTAACTCGACTACAATCTTGGAAATTATTGCACATAGTTGGTTTCTTCCACCGTGTGCCCTGTAGAGCACAGAATTAATTATCGCACTCGAGTGTCCATCATCACCCTTCTGTGTAACTTTGACCTCATCACCCACGGGTAAACTTACGACCAAAGTCATTCCACACACTTTGTTTTTATAAAGCTTTTTGCCAATAAACGCCAACGATTTGTCCCTTTTCTAGCCAACGCGTGGCAAACCAAGCCGGGCGGAAAGCTTGCGTGGTAAACTACGTGGTAGCATGGGAACAGGCTCACCGATGATATATTTGGCGCCTCTTCGAACCCACACGTGGTCAAACTGCGGTGCGGTGTTGTCAAGCGTGCACTGGAATCCTCACTGCGGTGCGGTGTTGTCAAGCATGCACTGGAATCCTCTGCTATGAACTTCGTGACAAGACGTGACGATTACAGGCCGGCTGGCCCCCATTTGTTACAGCGGCTATTTAACCCTTGTGTCTCTTCAACCTTTCGATCGCGCCCCACCATTGCAAGAAGCACACCCACCACGAAAAATTCTTAGAGTTTATCCTGCGCAGCTCCAATGGCGCTCCAAGCGGCTGCCAACGACGAGCAGCAGTTCACCATCCATGCCGTGGTGGACACCCACCGAAGGTTCGAGGATCTCTCGGTGGTGTACACCAACCACCCGGGCTGGGTGGAGCACTCCATATGCATCATGGAGCTGTTGCTTGCCGACAAGAAGTACAAGGTGGTCGGGTTCGACATCAAGCACACCCACGCTCGTGTCGGGTCTCGTCTACCACTATTGCCTGGCCACAAGGCCTTGCGAGCGTTTCGCCAGGTTTGTCAACAGCCCCTACTACATGTTCGCTATGGTCGACAGCACCAATGATGTCAAGGTGCTCAAGAATTCGGGCATCGCCTGCTAGAATATTTTTGACATCCAGGGCCAATACAAGATCTGGGGCAGCACGGAACAGGAGAAGGATTCATTGGTTCACCTCGCCGAGGCCATCATCAACCCCTACTACAGAGACATGAAGGATTCATGCAGCAACGATAAGCGTGCCTGGCACTCGGCCTGGATGGAGAAACTCGACAAAGATCACGTCGTGTACGCGGCCAAGGAGGCGTACGCGTGCTACGACATGTACAGGTGGATCGTTGACATGAGGAAGTGCCTCCTTCCCCAAAACGGCCAGGGATCCAGCCGGAAGCAGAGCAATGGCAAGCGTCATCGCAACAAGAAGTAGATGATTAGATCCTTATTTCTCCTAGTTTAGTATGCATGTAATTGCATACTTTGGTGTGTGAAAATGTTATCTGTGTAGTCACTTGTTTAATTGTATGCTTAGTTTGGTTATGCAATGAATTTTTTTAAGTATATTTGTTGATGCTCTGTAGACAGAGCAAATCACATCGCACATGGACTAAACAAGGGAACCTGTCGGTGATGATTTCATCAATCACTGACGATTGTATACCAGCAATCGTTTGCTCACAACACACACGACTTGTTAATAGGAATCGTCTGTGTTGTTATCGGTCTTCCCTGTCACGCCCAATATGCGACCCTATCCTAAAGGAACTCAAAGGTCCCACCAAGGATAGACGCGCATATTGGAGACAGTTTTTCAAGGTGGATATCATTACATCGTTCCATTACATAATAGTTAGGGATACATACAAGAGGCATATAATGCCACACAAATACGATATCATCATACATAAGAGCAACATCCGACTACGGACGAAACACAAACAGAAACTCAAACGACATCCACCCTGCTAGCCCAGGATGCCGACCTGGAACCTATCCCCTGATCGAAGAAGAAGCAGAAGAAGAACTTCAAACAAGTAAACATCGCTCTCGCGTCATGATCATCACATAACCTGTACCTGCAACTGTTGTTGTAGGAATCTGTGAGCCACGAGGACTCAGCATTCCCATTACCATGGGTATCAAGACTAGCAAAGCTTAATGGGTAAGGAAAGGATAAGGGGTGAGGTTGCAGCATCGACTAAGCATATATGGTGGCTAACATACGCAAATAAGAGCGAGAAGAGAAGCAAACGGAACGATCGAGAAGCTAGAAGAGATCAAGGGGTGATCCTGAAACTACTTATGTCATACATAACCCAAAACCGTCTTCAATTCCCGGACTCCACCGAAAAGAGACCATCACGGCTACACACGCGGTTGATGCATTTTAACTCAAATCTGTTGTCAAGTTCTCTACAACCGGACATTAACAAATTCCCATCTACCACATAACCGCGGGAACGACTTTCGAAAGTTTATACCCTGCAGGGGTGTCCCAACTTAGCCCATCACAAGCTCCCACGACCAACGAAGGATATTCCTTCTACCGGGAAGACCCGACCAGTCTCGGAATCCTGGTTACAAGACATTTCGACAATGGTACAACAAGACCAGCAAGACCACCTGACTATGCCGATAGATCCCAATAGGAGCTGCACATATCTCGTTCTCAAGGCACAACGGATGAACACTACGTACAACTAAAACCAACCCTCAAGTTTCCCCGAGGTGGCGCTGCAAGTGGCTCTAGTTCGGACCAACACTTAGAGAAGCACTGGCCCGGGGGGGTTTAAAATAAAGATGACCCTCATGTTAATTACTAAGGCGGAAACTAAGGCGGCAAGAGTGGAACAAAACACCAGGCATAAGGCTGAGCCTTCCACCCTTTACCAAGTATATAGATGCATTAATTAAAATAAGAGATATTGTAATATCCCAACATAATCATGTCCATCATGGAGCAATCTTCAACTTCACCTGCAACTAACAACGCTATAAGAGGGGCTGAGCAAAGTGGTAACATAGCCAAGAAACGGTTTGCTAGGAAGGGTGAAATGGTTAGAGACTGACATGGCAATTTGGGAGGCTTGATAAGCAAGTGATAGGTAGCGCAGCATAGCGATAGAACGAAGCAACTAGCATAGCAATGATAGTAGTGAGATCCAAGGTGATGGTCATCTTGCCTGAAATCCCACTAGGAAAAAGAACGAGTCCATGAAGAAGACTAACGGACGAAGACGAGCCAAGCATAGTTGAACGAATCCTCATCGCAACAAAACAGGAACTATCGAGGAGAAGCACAACCGGAAAGAAGCAAACAACATGGTAAACACACAACACATAAACATGACATGATGCACAACCAAGCATGATGCATGACAAAGCTAGATGAGTCTACTCATGGCAAGAGATGATGCATACAAGAGCAACACATCAAAGCAAGTTTAAATGAGGCCAGAAACAACATATAACAAATCCAGTAAGTCCTCATATGCCAATTTCGAAAATTGGTCCAGATCTTAATAAACCTTATGTTCAAGTTGTTACACAGCAAGTTAAAATGAACCAAGATGATCTACACAAAATTCTAGTCAAGTTACATATAAAGTTCATTTAGTTCGGAGCTATGGCCTAGAAGATATGAGCAAAACAAGTTAAACATGGCATTGATGTAAAATTCATTCAAACATCAAGAAAACACTCTCAAAATATGGATGCAACATGATAATATGAAACTACATGAAATTCTAAGCAAAATTCATATAGAGCATGCTCAAAACGGAGCAACAGTGCAACACACACACTCCAAACAAGTTATGACAACAATCTGCCCAAAATAGCAAGTAGGCACATTGCAAACCTCAAAACAACATGCGACAGGAAACTTATGAGCACAAACTTGACATGAACTTCATGTACAGATACCATAATTCAAATATAATTAAAGGTTCAGGTTCATAGGGATCATGATTGAACCAATATGATAAATGCAAAATGCAACTATATAACACAGCAGCATATGCATGAGCAGAGTTAATATGATGACAACTTGAGAGCAAGAAAGAGACAAGCTACAGAACGTAAACATAGCAACCAAGGGCATGGAATCAAAGTACATATAACAAAGAGCAAATAACATCCTGGCATAATAAACATATGGCTCATCTATTAGTAGGAACCAACATGACAAGATTGAATGTTGAAACAGTTTCAACAAGTGTAAAACAGCAACATTGTGATGGCATGTTTGCAAGCATGGAACAGAGGCATCTGACATCCAAAATTAGCAAACATGGCATGTGAACAAAGTACTCATAGCATACTACACAACATTTAAGTGTAGCATCTCCAGAATAGGCAAGGATCACTCAATAACAAGCTCACACCATAGCATCATGAAGTTAACAGAAATCTGGAACATTATGTAGGCATCTTCATGGCAATGAAAACATATGCTACAGGACATATATGAGGCATCAAAAGGCATGGCATGATATAGCATAACATAGGCAACATAACATCTCAACTACGCATCTCCAGATTATGCATGGATTAATTGGTAGCATCAAGCAAACATGGCAACATGATATAGCAGTTTCAGCATTGACAGAAAGTTAACAACAAGTGGCCCACTTCACAAGCTTGATGCACTCACTACAGGGCATATAAAAATACATGGATTGCACCACTGTAAAGATGGCATAAATATGCCCCTAAAACATATAGACATCATGCTCATAGGATGCACACACAAAATGCAACAAAAATGACAAATCAACAAGTTACAGCAGTTTTCAGTAGTTAACAGCAACATGTACTTTTATAACATGGATTAAGATATGAAGATGCACCCTAACGTGAATGCAAAGCACACCAACATGTAGAGAATGAAGAGCAAAACATGTGCGTATCAAGATCATCATCATAGCATCAAGAAGGACAAAGTTGTGGCACTCACAAGATGCACAAATGATATTATCCATCAGTAGATTCCAGCAGTAAGCATCATATAGCACTTTTGCAACGTATATTTAGGCGTCAAAGTGAACTCAAACAACCATGCAACAATGTAATGAAATGAAGATCATCTCACAATGAACATTTCTATATATCATATGCAAAATGTAGGTACGAGCAGAAAGTTATCGCATCACCAACATGCACACATATGATGAGGATTTCGGGACTTAGTAAAAAAACTCGCAGGGTCAACGCGGATCGGGTCGGGCGAGGTAGATCCGGGCGCGGGTCCGCGGATCGGATCGGGCGTGGACGTGGAGGCAGAGGAGCCCCGGGCAGCGAGGCGGCGACTCGGCGAGGAAGTCATCGGCGGGGGCAGCAGATCCGGCAACGGGGGCCTCCTCCGGTCGGTATCCTGCCGGATCCAGGCGGAGGCGGGCCGGCGAGGCGGCGAGCAGGCGAGGCGGCCCGCCATGGCTGCGAGGCGGCGCCAGCGGAGGCGGGCAGCGCGCGACGCGGCGGCGAGCGCGCATGGAGGAGATGGCAAACGGCGGTGGAGCTCAGGGGAGGCGCGCGGGAGCCGGGGCACTCGGCCAGCGGCGGCGGCGGACGGGCCTGCACGGGCCAGATCTGGCCCTGGCGGGCCTGCAGCGGCAGAGGAGAGAGAGGGTCGACGGGGGTGACATGGCGTGCTGGGGTTAGCTGAGGAGGCAGCAGCGGACATGTCCGTCGGTGGGGAGGTTTTGTCCGGTGGCACGGAGGGGAAGAAGACTAGGGTTTGCCCGAAATTTCGGGGGAGGGGACTAATTTATAGGTAGCGGGAGCTAGGAGGGTCCAAGTGAGGAGCGGTTTTCGCCCACACGATCGCGATCAAACGGCGGAGAGCATGGAGCGGAGTTAGATGGGCTAGTGGCTATTGAGAAGGGGTGCTGGGCTGCAAAGAGAGGGGTTTCGGTTAACTCGGTTAACCATTGGGGCATCAAACGACCTCCAAATGGAACGAAATTTTACGGTCGGTCTACGGTGGTATACCAAGGCCACTCGGCAAATCGCGGTCCATTCCGAGAACATTTTTCGGCGGCTCACAAAACCAGGACTGGGAGGGGCGACGGGCGCGCGCGAGTGTGTCTGTGCTCAGAACAGACAACGGAGAGAACCGGGGGAACCCGAATGGATGCAAGTTTTGAAAAACATGCAGATGAAATGCACATGATGACATGGCAAAGTGCAAGACGCAAGCAAATGACATGGCAACAATGATGAATAACTGGAAGACACCTAGCGCATCGGATTCGGGGCGTTACAACTCTCCTTCACTAACAAGAGATCTCGTCCCGAGATCTCAGGAACGAGACCGAAGAGAAAGAGGAAGAGGTGAAATAAGAACGCAAGAGAGAAGATGAACAAAGTCAAGAGCACTCGAGTATAAAAGAGGAACGGCGAATACGAGGAGAATCAAAAGCTCAATGGATAGGATAGACTCTGAAACCACTCCGGTTAGAACAATATAGAAAAGGAATGAACAAAATAATGTGGGCAGCACTCCTACTAAAAATGGAGGAATGGAGACCTGAAGTTCACCCAATGGGATGACACTTGATGAGATGAACAACGCAATGCCTCCGGAAGAATTGAAAGAATGAAATGAAAAAAACTTAGAAGGAAGGATTGAACGGAGTTGTTGAGAAAAAATCCACAACGAAAGAATAAGCTTGTTGTGGACTTATCAAAACAACTCAAAACTTGAGGTGAAAGAGGAACGAAGAAATGCAAAACTCCACTTCAGAAGAACATGGAGAATTATTTGCACTTCGAGATGCGAGAAGAAAAGATACTTGAACTCCTCCAACAAAATATTGATGAACTCTTGAAGAATGGATTAAATCATGAAGAACCACCATGAAGAACTCCGGTGACAAAAGGATGATGAGATAGAACGAAGGATGAAAGAATAAGATGAGCCTTGCAGTGATTAGATGGAGGTTCCGACGAAATGGCCGAGGAAATTCTAACTCCGGAAAAGAATAGATGAAAACACTTGGAAGCAGAATTTATTCATCAAGAACAAACTCCGAAGGAAGGGATTAATCACTTGGAGGAAAATAAGAATATGATTTATTGTATGCTTATCCTTCATCAAATTAAATTGATGACATGCAATGGATTTTGCATACTACTTATTCTTCTTGAAAAGGATCAAAGAGAGATATAGCGCAACCTTGAGAAGGTCTTCATGAACCACCGGTATGATTGGAAAGAACGAATGAATTAAAATGATAATCAAGGAAAAAGAATCTTGAACGAACCACCATAAGAACTCAAAAATGACTGGTGAAAGAGAATGAATCACCGGGAAGAATTAGAAGAACAAATATGCTCGAGGGGATTTAGATGCAAAAGAACAAAGAGATAACGAGATGATTAAAGAGCACTTGAACGAAGCGCTGGGATAATTGGATAACGATAGCTAGAATGATGGCCTCCGGTGAAAAGAAATGGGAAAACAACTCCTGACATACTCCGGATGGGTAAGAAAACATTATCGGACAAATGGAATAATTCGAGAGGGTAGCATGAAACTAGAACCACGAATCTTCGAGAGAACTGGCAAGATTTAAGAGAAACTCTTCTTCAAACTTCAAATGACGACGAGGAACACCACCAAAATTACTGAGATACTCCGGGAGAATGGGAAGCGAAGAGGTTGAGCCACCAATAAAATGATTTGAAATCGGTCTTGGAAAAGCATCTGACTGATGAAATTCATTCTTACGTTAAACTCTGAAAAGAATTTGGAATAGCTCCGGAATAATTAGTAGAGTCAGGTAAGATCCTGGGAAAAGACCTATGGGTTAGGGCCCACTAAAAGAAAACACCGTTGAAAAAGGATTGTTGAAGAGATAGATGATGCACCGGAACAATTGAAATATTTCAATGAGGTGACAACCTCGAATTAATTCAAACACAGACGAAACTCCTGAGATATCTTGAGCACTCCAGAAGGATAAATTGGAGAGAGGCGAACGAGCAGGGAAAACACTTGATCCAAGGAAAATAATATGATCAACCCGAAAAACTTGAATTGAGTCCAACGAAGAAGAAAAATAGATGAAGAATGTCGAACAAAACGAGAATTCGCCGGTTGAAATAATTGAGGGAAGACTGAAGAGGTTCCGCATGAATGAAATTGATGTTCGAAGGCGACTCAGGCTCCGGGAATAAGAGGGTGGGAGGGCGGGAAAAACAAAGGCAACTTAGAAGGGGGAACTGACGAATATCTTGTAGAGAAAACATCAATTGAAAGAAAGCAAAGGCTTCGCACGAGTAGGATGGATACTCGATTACGGACTCCATCTCCGAGAAGAAAAGGGGTGGGCGGGTGGGAAAAAGAAAACAACCGAGGATTGAACTTGGCAAAGATGAAGAGGCTCGAGTCAACTTGATGAGAAATGCACCAGATAAAAAGAGCTGAGAACCAATGCTCGGAAAACCAACCGCGTGATCCTAAAGAAAAATTTGAAGGGGAAGAGGATTAATTCAAAACACCTATGTCAAGATTCCTCACCAGAGCGACGAAGGGGCTGAGGAGTAAAAAGAATTCCTACTCTCCGATATAGCTAGACTCTGAAAATAGTTTTCTTCTAGACTCGACAACGTCCAAACTACGAACAATCAAGGGGGATCCTATGGTCGGTCAAGGTTCTGATACCAACTTGGCACGCCCAATATGCGACCCTATCCTAAAGGAACTCGAAGGTCCCACCAAGGATAGAAGCGCATATTGGAGATGCTTTTTCAAGGTGGATATCATTACATCGTAAAATTACATAATAGTTAGGGATACATACAAGAGGCATACAATGCCACCCAAATACGATATCATCATACATAAGAGCAACATCCGACTACGGACAAAACACAAACAGAAACTCAAACGACATCCATCCTGCTAGCCCAGGCTGTCGACCTGAAACATATCCCCTGATCGAAGAAGAAGCAGAAGAAGAACTTCAAACAAGTAAACATCGCTCTTGCGTCATGATCATCGCATAACCTGTACCTGCAACTGCTGTTGTAGGAATATGTGAGCCACGAGGACTCAGCAATCCCATTACCATGGGTATCAAGACTAGCAAAGCTTAATGGGTAAGGAAAGGATAAGTGGTGAGGTTGCAGCAGTGGCTAAGCATATATGGTGGCTAACATATGCAAATAAGAGTGAGAAGAGAAGCAAACGGAACGATCGAGAAGCTAGAAGAGATCAAGGGGTGATCCTGAAACTACTTACGTTCATACATAACCCAAAACCGTGTTCACTTCCCGGACTCCGCCGAAAAGAGACCATCGCGGCTACACACGCGGTTGATGCATTTTAACTCGAATCTAGTATCAAGTTCTCTACAACCGTACATTAACAAATTCCCTTCTGCCACATAACCGCGGGCATGGCTTTTGAAAGTTTATACCCTGCAGGGGTGTAACATCCCAAATTTTCAATTTGGAATGTTATACATTAGATCATCATTGCATATCATATTTAGTTGCATTTGGCTTGATCCTAGAAATTATACGCAACTCAAGGACCCGCGGAGAGAGTTGGGGATTTCGCTATTTTCATCTTTGAGTTTTTCTCGAATTTTGCAAAGAGGATCTTTTGATTTCAATTATTTTATCTTCATATATTTTTTTTACAAAAATAAGAGAGAGGGAATAAAATGACATTCCCAAAATATAGAAATATTGGAGGTTTAATATTAAAATCAAATAAGATTTTATTTCGGAGTTTTATTGATATTTTATTTGAATTAGGAAAAATACGCGTTTTCCAAAATTGCATTTTAGGCCCAAATAAATGTTCACCTTGTCAGGCTTATTTTTAGAGGACGGGGAAAATTTATTTCGGGATTTTTGGAGTCTGTTTAGTATTTCTTTTCTTTCTTTTTCTGCATGTTGGAATTATTTAAAAAAAAGGGAAACCGACTTCGGGCCGTACCCGGCCAGGACACCTCGGGCCGGCCCTTATAAGCCGTGACCCCGGTGCCCCAGCCCACCCCAGCCGCCCCGAACCCTAACCCTAACCCTAAACCGCCGTCGTCGCCCCGCCGCCCGCCGCCGCCACCGTCACCCCGCCACCCGCCGCCGCCGCCGTCGCCCCGCCGCCCGCCGCCACCACCGTCACTCCGCCACCCGACGCCGCCGCCATCGCCCCGCCGCCCGCCGCCACCGCCATCGCCCCGCCGCCGGCCGCCGCCGCCGCCGACCCGCCGCCCGACGCCGCCGTCGCCTCGCCCCGCCCCGACGCCGCCGTCCGCCGCCACCACCACGCCGTCGCCGGAGGTAGCCCCGCAGCCGCTGTGGTTTTCCTCGGAAAACCGTACAGTTTTTTAGAAACTCCGATTTAATTTATTTTTTAGATCGGTTCGTCGGTTTTTCTCGGTTTACTTTATTTAGCGGACGTTTGTCTGTACATTCGTTTTAACGAACAGTTTTCACCGTTTAGCCGCAGACAACTAACGTTCATTCGTTAGCCTATTCGTCAGTTTTTCTTTTTCTCGGGTTTTCGCGATTATTTTCGATCGCGATTTCTGATTCGATTTTCGTTTTAGTTTATCTTTTCGCTCGTTTATCGGAATCAGGCGATTCAAGCGCCTAGAGTTTCATCTCGAAACCCTCTTTATCTTTAACCAACTTAAACAAGTTTTTGCTACTATAAAATTTGACTTAGGTCCAGATTAGTAGACGAAGCTTGTTTCTTTCGCCGTTTGAGTTTCGTTGTTTCGTTTGATTTGATTATTTTTGCAAATCGGAGTTCTTAAGTTGAACTTTCTGGTTAGATCTCTTATTTGAGTTTTACCCGTGCATTAGATGAGTGCTTATTGTATGCTTGTTTGTTTGTGATAGAGTACCCGGAGTGCGCAGCGTGCTACTTCGAGTCTCTAGGTTTCACGGATCATCAGCAAGGCAAGTAACCCTTTGATCATACCTCTTTACTACCCAGTTTTATTGCATTAAATCAATCCTCAAACAATTGCATGTTTAGGATCTGATTAATATGTGGGTTTTGGGAAGTAGATGAGGTAGTACCTATTGTCCTTTATTTTCAAAACTTTGGGAGTTACTTCTACGTTTGCTTATATTGCTATGCTATGCTCGTAGACGTGGATTGGGTGAGTGTATCCATGACAGTTGTGAGTATTGTTAATTAATGGTTAACTTAAGGTGGCAACTTTAATTTACATCTGGGTGGATTGAGGCACCTGGGGAACCCAATGTTGCCTGTATTGCTTCGGAAATCCCGGGGTACCGTGTGATTCTCCTATGGACTGCCACCCAGGCTCAAAGGTATCATGAGATTATTCATGCTAGAAACTTCCGTGTGCAGTCGCAAGCTACTATGGGCTCTAGCATAGTTGAGTATGTTGCGTGAACTCTTTCAGTGGTAGACTAGCAGATGTAGGGGATGTAGGTTTTTTTTACCAGAAACAGTAGGAAAGGATCCTACTGTGATCCACCTACTACCCCCCTGATGTAGGGGATGTAGGTTGGTACTATCTACCCAGAGTAGAGTTAATGCTTCTGAAAGACTGTGTCTCGGTCATCCGTTTCTCAAACAACATGTAGTGCAAGAAATCCAACGGAGGAGATCGAGTCTTGCGGGAAAAAGTGTGCAAACCTCTGCAAAGTGTATAAACTAATCATGGTTAGCCGTGTCCCCTGTTATGGACGTTTTGAGTATCTAGTACTTGGATTATCATGTGAATCTCATCATGTTACTTAATTTAAATCGTTGGGTTTAATGTTGAAGCTTAATTGGGATTGAGTTGGAGGAACCTTCTCAATGTTTAACAACCACCATGATAGTTAAATGAAATTTATTCCTTTGTTGTAGGAAAAAAATGGATTTATGCAAAAATGTAAACATAGAGCTTCCCACCTGCCATAAATGCATGTAGTGATAGCATTATTCTGTTCATTACTCTCTATGTGTTACATTGCCAGCATATTCCATGTGCTGACCCGTTTTCGGGCTGCAACGTTCATGTTGCAGACTTTTCAGAAGATGAGTAAGGTGCCTTAGGTCGTGATCTTTCACTCAGTGATGCCTTGGAGTTGATGGACTCGCTTTGTCTTCCAAGCCTTCCGCTGTTATCATTATTAGATGGCCTTAAGCCATATTTATTGTAATAAGTTCTCTTCTGAGACATTCGATGTAATAAGTGTGTGATTGCTACTCTGTTATAAATCCTTCAAGTACAGTGCGTGTCAGCATTATCGATCCAAGGATGACACTGATGCACAGAGATCAGACTATTTGAGGTCTGGTCGCTACAAGATGGTATCAGAGCACACGCTAACTGTAGCACACGACCACTAAGCTAAAGCCCTAGATCACTACTCTCTTCTCATTTCTAACTCCTCTCCCTTTTCTACTCTTTAGGATGGCGGATGCAAGGAATAAGTTTGCGCAACCGGATTAATTGGTAGCATCAAGCAGACATGGCAACATGATATAGCAGTTTCAGCATTGACAGAAAGTTAACAACAAGTGGCCCACTTCACAAGCTTGATGCACGCACTACATGGCATATAAAAATACATGGATTGCACCCCTGTAAATATGGCATAAATATGCCCCTAAAACATGTAGACATCATGCTCATAGGATGCACACACAAAATGCAACAAAAATGACAAATCAACAAGTTACAACAGTTTTCAGTAGTTAACAGCAACATGCACTTTTGCAACATGGATTAAGATATCAAGATGCTCCCTAACGTGAATGAGAAGCACACCAACATGTAGAGCATGAAGAGTAGAACATGTGCGTATCAAGATCATCATCATAGCATCAAGAGGGACAAAGTTGTGGCACTCACAAGATGCACAAATGATGTTATCCATCAGCAGATTCCAGCAGCAAGCATCATATAGCACTTTTGCAATGAAGATTTAGGCATCAAAATGAACTCAAACAAGCATGCCACAATGTAATGAAATGAAGAGCATATCACAACGAACATTTCGATATATCATACATGCGAAATGGAGGTACGAACAGAAAGTTATGGCATCACTAACATGCACACATATGATGAGGATTTCGGGACTTGGTAAAAAAACAACCTCGCGGGGTCAACGCGGATCGGGTCGGGCGAGGTGGATCCGGGCGCGGGTCCCTGGATCAGGTCGGGCGCGGACGTGGAGGCAGAGGAGCCCCGAGCAGCGAGGCGGCGGCTCCGGCGAGGAAGTCATCGGCGGGGGCGGCAGATCCGGCGACGGGGGCCTCCTCCGGCCGGGATCCCGCTGGATCCGGGCGGAGGCGGGCCGGCAAGGCGGTGAGTAGGCGAGGCGGCCCGCCATGGCTGCGGGGCGGCGCGCGATGCGGTGGCGAGCGCGCGTGGAGGAGACGGCAAACGGTGGCGGGCGGTCAGCGGCGGAGCTCGGGGGAGGCGCGCGGGAGCCGGGGCACTCGACAAGCGGCGGCGGCGGACGGGCCTGCACAGCCCAGATCTGGGCCTGTCGGGCCCGCGGCGGCGGAGGAGAGAGAGGGCCTGCGGGGGTGATGTGGCGCGCTGGGGTTGGCTGAGGAGGCGGCGGCGGACATGTCCGTCGGTGGGGAGGTTTTGTCCTGTGGCGCGGAGGGGAAGAAGACTAGTGTTTGCCCAAAATTTCGGGGAAGGGGACTAATTTATCGGTAGCGGGAGCTAGAAGGGTCCAAATGAGGAGCGGTTTTTGCTCACACGATCGTGATCGAACATCGGAGAGCATGGAGTGGAGTTAGACGGGCTAGCGGGCTGTTGAGAAGGGGTACTGGGCTGTAAAGAGAGAGGGGTTTCGGTTAACTTGGTTAACCGTTGGGGCATCAAATGACCTCGGAACGAAATTTGACGGGCGGTCTACCGGTGGTATACCAAGGCCACTCGGCAAATCGTTGTCCATTCCAAAAACGTTTTTCGGCGGCTCACAAAACCAGGACTGGGAGGGGCGATGGGCGCGCACGAGGGTGTTTGTGCTCAGAACGGACAACGGAGAGAACCGGGGGAACCCGAACGGATGCAAGTTTTGAAAACCATGCAGATGAAATGCACATGATGACATGGCAAAGTGCAACACGCAAGCAAATGACATGGCAACAATGAAAAATAACTGGAAGACACCTGGTGCATCGGATTCGGGGCGTTACATTCCCACACATTTCTGATTACAGACTTGTTTGCCGCGTATCACACACATCTTGTTATATTGAACCATTTCTGTTCTCTTATCTCAATACAAACAGTTCATCCGAGTGAACCGCATGCTATATATCACACACACACACCTTGATCTGCCTGACCGTTTCTTTTGTGTTGCCTAATCACAAACAGTTCATCCGAGTGAACCATATGTTGTGTATCGCACACGCCTTCATCTGGATACCTGTTTCTTTTGTTCCTCCTCAACGCAAACAGTTAATTGAACTGAACTGTATGCCCTGCATCGCACATGCAACTAAAATCTGAATCGTGTTTGATGCATCCGTCATCACAAAGGTTTTGGACATTTTTGACGGTTCTCTGACACCACCGTTTGTGAGTATTGCATCACACACAGTTTCTTGAAGGGTCTCTGATCGTAGTGTCGCATTAGCAGCATCCTGCAGTAGTGCATGCTGAGATCAACATGGCTTCGCCAAAGAGGTTGTACACTTGTTGCATCACTTTTTTACTCTACATGTTATATATATTGTCCATTGAGCACACGTAGTAACATGAAACACGATTAGTTTCTCCTATTATATGACAAGCAATGAGGTACCAGGCAACTTAGCTATCCGTGATGGACTCTCTTGAACGCCATCATTATTTATATATGCGCATTTGAGTTGTGCATTTGTAGATGGGCTTGGGAGTTGAGCTAGCAGGGCAGTGGCATGTGTCGAAAGTAGTAGAAGTAGCGCAAAAACATTTTTTGAGTGGAGGCTTTTCCCTGCTCAAGCCTGCCTACTAGAATCGCCAGTGCTTGAAAGGAAAAGTGAAGGAAAACATAGGAATTGGAAAGTTTCATATGGTACTACTATTCATGCATTTGGTTAAAAGGAATGGAGCAAAGGAAAACTGTAGGATTTGTTCCTTCAGTGTCTCCTTGAAAGAAAAACCGTAGGAATTTTAATATCCACTTGTCCTCCTTTTCAAATTCCTATTCATGAAGCACAAGACTAAGAGATAGTAGCATAATAGCATTATAACCGTACATTTTCTTGTGGTTTGACTTAATCTCACCATGCTTTGTTGCATCTTGTGATCTTCCAATTCTTGTGAACCAAACACCCAGATTGGCAGAAATCATGTGTTTTTAAAATTCTTCTTTGTTTTGCACGTGCATTCCTATCATATTCCTGTGTATTTCCTATCCCTGCATTCTTAGAATCCTCAAATTCAAACAAGCCCTTACACAATTACTTCTGTTACATATATGTGCCAAAGAAAACCTCGTGTGGTTTGTCGCGCTCCTCTTGCGCTGTGTTCCACCCTAGCTCGGCTGCTCCAACGACAAAAGGGTTCACCACAGCAGGGATCTGCCCTTAAGACCGTCTTTCGCTGCTTCAAACCTTCTTCCCCGCTGCCAGTAGCCATGACAACTGTATTACCATCATCAACTAAGTAGATGACCTTGAGGACTACATGAGTCCGCAAGAGAGGTCGCACTCTTTCGTGTCTGTTTAAGTTATGCATCGCTTAATATGATGACATGCTACTTTATCGTCCTGTTTACCTATTAGACTCTGAGTCAGGTCCAAACTAATGCTCAAACTTGGGTTTTTAAATGGTTGTGGGGTACATATTGGGGCAACAATCAATACTACTCCCTCCGTCTGGAATTACTTGCCATCAAATTGGACGAAAAAGGATGTATCTAGAAGTAAAATACATCTAGATACATCCATTTCAATGACAAGTATTTCCGGATGGAGGGAGTATCCGTCTACTATCTAGTTAATCTCAGGTGTCTACTATGATTTTCATGTTGGGTGGAAACAGACATTAGAGGAGCCATTATCTATATTTTTTCCCTAAAGCTATTATCTACCTGCTATCATTGGTTTTGCGTCTACCCAAAATTTGCTACCCTCACTCTGGATTTGTGCATGCACTCCTTACAGAATCTCACTATGTTTTATTCCTATGCATGTCAGTTTTTGTACACAATGGAACTGAACATGTAGAGCAAAGAAGACGAGCCTTGCGTGGCAATAAAATTTCATGCAGACGTCGCTCCATGGTGGGTGCAAAGGCAGCCCCCTTCTACCCATTTTGGATTGTAATCAAGAGGAAGATAACTGTTCTGAGGGGGATTCAGAAGGAGAAGACCACTCCTATTTACCCCCTGAGGTCTCCGCTCTAACTTGGCATGCTGATGTTTGTAATATCATGCACATGGTGCCTTGCATTGCTTACTTTATACATGAAATATTTCATCTGCTTAGTTTAGACATGCTTTGTGTGAATGCCCTCTGTTTAGTTTCTTTATCATATATGTGAATCATGCAATGCCATCTTGTTTAGATAGGCATCGTATATGTGAATTTTCCAATGCCACCCTGGTTAGCCAGTCATCTTATATGTGAATTATATCATGTCATCATTTTTTTATTACGTATTAAATTTGTCAACAATTTTAGTACATTCAATTACTCTTCCTGTGCATCAGCCATTCAACACGGTCATGGAAAAATCTGGAGTGGAAACAAGATCTTCAGAGCAGACAATCCTATCTGACAAAGCACATATGTTGCTGGTTACGGATAGCTTCTCGGAGGAGGATTTAGAGACAGATGACCAGTCCTATTCCCCTTTGAGGTGCATGCTCTAACTTGGCAGGGTTATATTGCTCATATCGTGCATATGGTGTCTTGCATTGGCA
Organism: Triticum aestivum; assembly: GCF_018294505.1. Lineage (NCBI taxonomy): Eukaryota > Viridiplantae > Streptophyta > Magnoliopsida > Poales > Poaceae > Triticum > Triticum aestivum. The sequence goes on from NC_057795.1 coordinate 234,708,063, forward strand.
TGCCATTTGCTTAGTTTAGACATGCTTTGTGTGAATGCCACCTGTTTAGTGTCTAGTTACCATGTATGCGAATTTTGCAATGCCATCTTGTTGTATATGTGAATTATGCAATGCTATCTTGTTGCAAGGCATTATGTATGTGAATTATGCAATGCCATGCTGTTTAGCCAAGCGTCATATATGTGAATTATATCATGCTGTCCTTTTTTTGTATTATTCATTGCATTTGTCGACAATGTTTGTATATTCAACCACTCTTCCTGTCCATAAGCCATTTGAGATGGTGATGGAAGTGTCTGGAGTGAAAATAAGGTCTTCAGAGCAGACAATGCTACCTGCTGAAGCAAATATCTTGCTGGTTACAGATAGCTCCTCAGAGGAGGATTCACAGGTACATGACCAGTCCTGTTATCCCCCTGAGGTGTATGCTCAAACTTGGCAGGGTTATATTACTCATATCATGCATATGTTGTCTTGCAATGCTTAGTTTTTACATCATATACACAATATTGAATGCCATCTCCTTAGTTGACACATCATATATGCGATTGCCCTCTGCTCACTTGCTTAGTATATAAATCATATATTTGAATTATATCATGCCATGATGTTTACATAGACAGCATGTATCTGAATTATGGCATGCCAACCCATTCTCTAAAGACATAATATAGTTATATCATCTCATCCTATTTATATAGTCATCATATTTTCAATTATGTCATTCTATACGTGAATTATATCATGCCATCATGTTTCCATCGACGACATGTTTGTGAATGATGGCATGCCAAACCAGTTTAATAGACACATTGTATAGTTATATCATGTCATCCTGTTTACATAGTCATCATATTTTGAAGTATGCCATTTTATCCTGTTTAGTTAGCCATCATACATGTGAAATTGTGTCATGCTATCCTGTTTAATTAGCCATCATATATGTGAAATTATGTCATGCTATTCTGTTTGGTTAGACAGCATAAATGTGAATTATTTCAGGCCATGTTTTCTTACCTACTATCCATTGCACCTGTCTATCTTACAATGTCTGTACATTCAATTACTTTTCTTGTTTATCAGCCATTTGAATTGGAGGGGGTGATGGCTGTATCTGTGCGAATAAAAACACAGTCTTCAGAAAAGATCGTGGTACCTGTCGATGCAGATAGAACCACGATTGTACTTGCCCAAGAACCAGCCCCACCACACATAACCCAGACTCACACAGATTGTGCCCCTACCCAGTTGGACAGAGAACCAGCTACACCCCTTCTAACCCCAACCCCAGTAGATAGTAACCCAGTTCCAGTTGACACAACACCGTCTCCACCACAGAGCACCCAAACATGAGAAGTTACTAAGGCAATAGCAGTGCCCAAAGCACCAGGACCACCACTCTGAACCCCAAGTCAACGCTTAAAGCAGAAGAAGAATTGTTCTCAGGTCAGCTTCCGTAGCTATGGTTCATACTCCTTTACTCTTGCATCATTGTATTTACTCATACCAACTAATTTCAAATTTGAAGGATGCAATTGAAACTCCAATGGCGCAAGAGGTATGTTTTAAACCTGTTTCTTTAACGTGTTTGCTGTTGTAACTTGCTCTATGTTGATTTCAGTTTCAATTGAATAAACAATTATGTTCTCATGCCATGCACATTACAAGTGTTGTTATTGTTGTGTAGTTTCCCACACTTATATTCTGTCCATTCCGCTTTATCTTAAAAACATATGATTTGAACTGTCTCTATCTTGATTTGGCAACATAAACTAGGATGATATAGACCATACAGCGACCATACTACATAGATTGTGTTTGTTTCATGATGGTATCATGTCCACCTTACTACTGAACTAGTTTACCAAAATGATTTTCATATACAACATGGTATTGGTAAACCTGTGATGCATCTGTTTGTTTCTCTTTTAGAATGAGGATAAAATATTGGAGAAGAGTACACTGTTATGCAATGGTAAAGGAAGTAATGCAGATAAGGTTCAAGATAGTGAGACATCCTTGTTGGTCTCCAAGAAAGCTGATAAAAACTATATTGAAGACTCTGAGACAACACCAAAGTCTTGTCTTGATGTAGTATTCGAGTTACTTGTAACTACTGCTGGCACCAGCTCTTTGAACTCGTTGCCTGAATCAGTTCGGCTTCTTGAGTCTCAACTTCAAGTTGAAAGACATCGATCAGATGTTCTACAACAGGAAGCCAAAGGACAGAGGAAGTCCCTGTAGAATTCAGATGCATACTTTTGGTGCAACAACAAGCGCTGGAGGATTTAAGCGCCAAACAAGACAAAGTTAATAAGCTTGCTAAGCGTCTTGCCAGCATTATGGGTATCTAGGATATTGTTTCTTGAGCTCTTCTGAAGTGGTTTTAGTTCTGGACTTGTTTTACTGCGGCGTTTATTTGCACTGATCGCCAACTTTGGCAACCAGTGTATGTGATATGCTTCTTTGTTCCCTATATTTTCACTAGTGGCGAACTTTGATGCCCAGTGGATGTAATATCTGTGATAGCCTAGTGTAAGTTGCTTGCTTATTTAGTTCCTTATTGTCTTGTTTATCTGTTTGCTTGTAGTCACTGCAGTTCTTTTTCCACGATTTGCTAGTTGCTGCAATAACCTATTTTTTAAAACTAGGCCACAATAACCATGGGCTACATATTTACTGTAGTGACCATGGGCCTCCTACGGGCCGTAGAAACAATGGGCCTTCTATGGGGCGTAGCATCAATGGGCCTTCTACAGGTCGTATGATAGATTGGCCAAACATGGGCCAATAACTAATCGCATTATGGGCCGTAAACGGTCTAGAGTTGGAATCTTCCATTCATGGGCCGACCATAAGGGGCCGTCGTTAATCAGCCTTATTTGATGACGCTATGAAAACGGCCCAACGGATTAACGAGGCACAAACGGCTCGACTGTAACCACGGGCTTAATTTGGCCCCCAAGCAGAAAAGGCCAGTAACGGGCCATAAGTAACCGAATGCTGGAAATGAGCCCAAGAATAAATGAGCCTTGAGAAGGCCTAAAGGTAACACAGGCTTGAAACGGCCAAATGGAATAATGGGCCGTTAATGGGTATAAAGCGATACACTGTTCATTATGGGCCAGTTTCACTATGGGCCGTTAATGGGCCAAGAGTTACAAAGGGCCTCATATGGGCCAAAAGACGCCATGGGCTATACATGGGCCGGAAGTTACAACGGAATGGAATCATATTGGTCGGCCCAGAAGTCGCTACTGGGCCTAATTCAGATAGGCCATAACGGGTCGTGACTTAGCGGGCTGTAAATGGGCTATATGCAAACATGCCATTAACAGGATTTCCGTGGGCCGGCCTACTACCTTTTGACCAAGTCAAATGGGCCAGCCTTTTCACCGGAATGGGCCTCTGTTGGGCCGTGCCATGTGTTGACGTATCATATGCTCCTCCAGTCCAATGAGTGGATGACATCTGTCCCAACGGTGAGACGACACGTGGTTCTTGTGGCCATTGATAATTACACGTGGAAAATCCCCATTTATCCGGGCTGTTAACGGGTTATCGGATCCAAACTGGAACCCGATAGCTTAACGGCGACCCGTTATGGTGGATGCCACATGTCAGTTACCCTTGACGAAAGCAATTCTATGACGCGTGATCTATTGTCATGGAAGTGGACACTTCCGTGATGATAATTTTGGTAATGTCATGGAACACTTCTACGACAGCACAGGTATGACTATCTTGATTTTGTCATAAAATCGTCATGGATGTACATGCATGACAGAAAACGTGACCTACTATGGCAAACAACTATCATCACGGAAGTGTATTTTTTTGTAGTGGAGCTACTCTAGCTAATTGCTCCTAATTTCAATACATACCTAGATTGAGGCTCAGAGTTATCTGGATCAGTGTAAAAGCTTGCATCGACGAGACTATTTACAATGAACTATTTATCACCTCCAAAACGGAGAAATATTCCTCTAAGGATAATTTTGACCGCTGTCTAGTGATCTACTCTTGGATCACTATTGTACCCTTTGCCAAACTCATGGTAAGGTACACAACCAGTTGGGTACACAACATGGCATACTTTATAGAACCTATGGCCGAGGCATAGGGAATGACTTTCGTTCTCTCTCTATCTTCTGTCGTGGTCGGGCTTTGAGTCTTACTCAACTTCACACCTTGGACACAGGCAATAACCCTTTCTTTGACTGGTCCATTTTAAACTTCTTCAAAACTTTGTCAAGGTATGTGCTTTATGAAAGTCCTATTAAGCGTCTCGATCTATCCCTATAGGTCTTGATGCCCAATAAGTAAGTAGCTTCACCAAAGTCTTTCATTAAAAAAAATTCTTATTCAAGTATCCTTTTGTGCTATCTAGAAATTCTATATCATTTCCAATCAACAATATGTCATCCACATATAATATCAGAAATGCTATAGAGCTCCCACTCACTTTCTTGTAAATACAGGCTTCACCGTAAGTATGTATAAAACCATATGCTTTGATCATGTAACGCCCCGGATTCAATGCGCCAGGTGTCTGCTAGTTATTCGCCGTTGTTGCCATGCCATTTGCTTGCGTGTTGCATATTGTCATGTCATCATGTGCATTGCATTGCATACGTGTTCGTCTCATGCATCCGAGCATTTTCCCCATTGTCCGTTTTGCAATCCGGCACTCCTATGCCCTCCGGCGTTCCCCTTCTGTCTCCTGTTGTGAGTGGGTGTTAAACTTTCTCAGAATGGCCTGAGGTTTTCCAAGCAGCCTTGGTATAGCACCGGTAGACCGCCTGTCAAGTTTCGTGCCATTTGGAGGTCGTTTGATAATCCAACGGTTAACCGCGTAGCCCGAGACCCCCCTTTTCTCTTTGCAGCCCAACACCCTTCCAAACTGGCCCAAAACCCAGCAAACTCCCCTCCATGCTCTCGGTCGTTCGATCACGATCGCGTGGCCAAAAACCGCTCCTCATTTGGACTCTCCTAGCTCCCAGAATCTATAAATATGCCCCTCCCCCCGAAATTTGCAGATGAATCCCCCCAAAACCCTAGCTTTTCCCCTCTCCGCTGCCGGACGCGTCCGCCCCCGGTCGGACATGTCCGCGCCGCCGCGCCCAGCCAACGGGAAGCTGCCACGTGGCGCTCCCCGCCGCCAGCCGCCGCCGGCCCGCCCGGGCCCGCCTCCGGCCCTCCTAGCCCGTGAGCCGCCCGTCGCCGGGTCCCGGTCCCGCGCCGCAGTCTCCCGGCCCCGCCCCGGCCGCCGACCGCCACCTCCGCCCGGCACCGGAGCGCGTCCCATCGCCGCCCTCCGCCAGTGGCCGTCCGCCGCCGCCCTGCCGCGGGGCTCCGCCGCCTATCTCCGCCGTGGCCATGGCGCCCCGCGCCCGCGCCTCTACCGCCGCCCCGGCCGCCCCGGCCGTCGCCGCGCTCCAGCCTCGCCGCCCCGCGCCCGGCCGCCCTCCGCCACCGCCGCGCCGGATCCGGCCGGATCCGGCCGGTCCAGCCCGTCTCCGGCGCACCTCGTCGTCCCGCTCCGGCCGGCGCCCCTCCCCGCGCCTCCTCGGCGACCGCGCCAGCTCGCCGGCGTCCGTCCCGTCCGGGTCCACCGCGGGTGGATGAGATCCATCCGCCCAGCCAACCAAATGCCCTCGCCCCACCCGGATCTCCTCGTTCCGGGTCCTCCTCGTCCCGTTTTCGGAGGGTAAAAATCCACATTGTCCCGAATATTTTGACATTATCATGCCAAGTTCATCGTGTCATATCTCCGCATCCGTAGCTCCGTTTCATGCGTGTAATATGTCAAATTGTTCGTCCCAACGAGTACTTCATTTCATTCCATTGCATCATGTTCATTTGAGCTCATCGTGATGCCTGAATCATCGTTGCAAGAGTGCTTCAGAATGTTAGTTCCTGTTTCTTAACAGAACATGCACTTTTGTCATTTTTGCCATGTTTGATGTGTGCATCCTATGAGGTTGATGTCTACATGTGTTTTGAACTATGCCATGCCATCTTTACAGGGGTGTATTCCATGTATTTTTGTGATCAATGTGGTGACTAGCACAAGCATGCAAACTAGGCTTCGTGATATTGCTGATTTTAGTCCCTGTTCTGCTGTTATTTTGATGCCACGAAACTTGTTGCCACAGAGAGATCCATGCATATTTTGAGATACTTCCGTAAGGATGTTTTGAACATATGGTTATTTTCTATCCATTCATTCCCCTTTTTGCAATGATGGAGTAGTCTAGCATGTCATTTTCATGCTCTACTTTTGCTACAAAATGTTTCCTGGTAGATTGTTTACATGTTATTCAATTTTGCAAAGGTTGTTGTAGTTGATCCTTGCATGCTATGAACTTGTTCTTGCCTTGGTTAGTCTCATAAACATGCCTTATTGCTGATGCTATGCTTATCTTGTCATGCCATTACTTGTGGTGAGTGAATCGAGCTTGTTAAGTAGTGTACTTGCTGTTACTGTTTTGCTAGGCTGAATCTGTTATTTCGTGATGCTATGTAAACCTGCTTCTACAAGTCATTCTATGCATAATCTGGAGATGTTCACTAAGAGTGTTTTGTTCTACATGTCATGCTCTATCCATCCATGCTCCTGGTTGCATTTATAGCCTGCTGTAGCTTGTTGTTTTCGTGCTCCAAAGTTGCTAAACAATGTTGCTGTCAGCCTGTTAACATTACGTTCAGTTGTTGTCATGATTGTTACTAGTGTTCCATGTACCCTATAGACTTGCTATTGCCATACTTAGCTTCATAAACATGTCTTCTTACTGTTGGTTGCCTTGCCATGCCATTTATTGCTCTGTGGTGAGTGGTACAAGCTCACCAACATGCCTACTTATCGTTGTTCCTGCCATGTATGAAGCTGTAATATAACTTGCTATGTTTACATGGGTGCCATCATATTTTCTGATCCTTTTTGGCTTATGGTCAGTAAAGGACTTTTGTTCTATGCTATTAGTAGGTTCATGCCATGCCTTTGTTTGCCATGATAAGTTCCTGTAACATGTTGTTTGATAGCTCTGAACATTGCAACCTGATGTTAATTTTTGCAAAGTCTGAAACTGTTACCATATGCTATCTTGCTATGTGTGTTTGAGCATGTTCTAGTGATTTCTAGAGATAGCTCAGTGTTCATGTTTTGTTATGCTTTACCTGTACATCATGTCCATGCCTTTTGTTTTGATGTTGGGGTGCTGTAGCATATTGTTTTGATGCTTGCAAGATGCCTAGTTGCTGTTTTGGACAGATTGTTGCTATAACTTGTATATAGTGTGTGTGTTGAACCATTGCTCCATTTTGAGTGTGCTTTATATGAAACTTGCTTAGAATTGCATGTAGTTTCATATTATCATATTGCATCCTTGTTTTGGTGTGTTTGCTTGATGTTTGAATGCATTTTGCATCAATGCCATGTTTAACTTGTTTTGCTCATATCTTCTAGGCCGTAGCTCCGAACTAAATGAACTTTATATGTAACTTGACTAGAATCTCGTATAGATCATCTTGGTGCATCTTAACTTGTTGTTTAACAACTTGAACATAAGGTTTATTTAGATCTGGACCAATTTCGAAATATGCATATGAGGACTTACCGGAATTGTTATATGTTGTTCCCGGCCTCATTTAAACTTGCTTTGATGTGTTGCTCTTGTTTGCATCATCTCTTGTCATGAGTAGCTTCATGTAGTCCTGTCATGAATCATGCTTGTTGTGCATCATGCCTTGTTCATGTGTGGTGTGTTTACCATGTTGTGTGCTTTCTTTTCGATAGCTCTTGTTTCATTGCGATCATGAGGATTCGTTCGTCTACGCTTGGTTCGGCTTCATCCGTTCATCTTCTTCATGGACTCGTTCTTCTTCCTAGCGGGATTTCAGGCAAGATGACCGCTACCCTGGATCTCACTACTATCATTGCTATGCTAGTTGTTTCGTTCTATCGCATTGCTGCGCTACCTATCGCTTATTCTTCAAGCCATCGCAAATTGCCATGAACCTCTAACCTTTGACACTCTTCCTAGCAAACCGTTGCTTGGCTATGTTACCGCTTTGCTCAGCCCCTCTTATAGCATTGTTAGTTGCAGGTGAAGTTGAAGATTGCTCCTTGGTGGACAGGTTTATGTTTGGGATATCACAATATCTCTTATTTAATTAATGCATCTATATACTTGGTAAAGGGTGGAAGACTCGGCCTTATGCCTGGTGTTTTGTTCCACTCTTGCCGCCCTAGTTTCCATCATACCGGTGTTATGTTCCCGGATTTTGCGTTCCTTATGCGGTTGGGTGATTTATAGGACCCCCTTGACAGTTCGCTTGAATAAAACTCCTCCAGCAAGGCCCAACATTGGTTTTACCATTTGCCTCACCACCACCTACCTTTTCCCTTGGGAGTCGCCCTCTCGAGGGTCATCTTTATTTTAGCCCCCCCGGGCCAATGCTTGTCTAAGTGTTGGTCCAAACCGAGTGATGTCCGGCGCCCCCTGGGCAACCAGGGTCTATGCCAACCCGACGTCTGGCTCATCCGGTGTGCCCTGAGAACGAGATATGTGCAGCTCCTATCGGGATTTGTCGGCACAGCGGGAGGCTTTGCTGGTCTTGTTTTACCATTGTCGAAATGTCTTGTAAACCAGGATTCCGAGTCTGATCGGTTCTTCCTGGGAGAAGGTATATCCTTCGTTGATCGCGAGACCTTGTCATGGGCTAAGTTGGGACACCTTTCGGTGTCAAAACCGGCGGATCTCAGGTAGGGGGTCCCGAACTGTGCGTCTAGGCGGATGGTAACAGGAGACAAGGGACACGATGTTTTACCCAGGTTCGGGCCCTCTTGATGGAGGTAAAACCCTACGTCCTGCTTGATTAATATTGATGATGTGTGTTACAAGAGTGGATCTACCACGAGATCAAGGAGGCTAAACCCTAGAAGCTAGCCTATGGTATGATTGTTGTTCGTCCTATGGACTAAAGCCATCCGGTTTATATAGACACCGGAGAGGGTTGCGGTTACACAGAGTCGGTTACAATGGTAGGAGATCTACACATCCGTATCGCCAAGCTTGCCTTCCACGCCAAGGAAAGTCCCATCCGGACACGGGATGAAGTCTTCAATCTTGTATCTTCATAGTCTTGGAGACCGGCCGATCACGATAGTTCGGCTATCCGGACACCCCCTAGTCCGAGACTCCCTCAGTAGCCCCTGAACCAGGCTTCAATGACGACGAGTCCGGCGCGCATGTTGTCTTCGGCATTGCAAGGCGGGTTCTTCCTCCGAATAATTTATAGAAGATTGTGAACACCAGGATAGTGTCCGGCTCTGCAAAAATAAATTCCACGTACCACCATAGAGAGAATAATATTACACAAGTTCAATCTGCTGACGTATTTTGTGGCGTGAAGTCACACCATTACCAAGCCTTTACTCAAATTGTTTTTATTGTTCCACCTCAGCGCGTTTAGCGAAGCGGTTTCCTTGGCACGTCTTGTCGAAGCAGAGATTGTGTTCCCCTTATTCCGGGATTCCCATCAATACGGACGTGGGTAACCCAACCGCGCCATTGATTGCGGCGCTTGGGAGATAAGCGAGTTTTATTAGGCCGGTGGGGACGCATGTTTGTGTCCGCCCATATAAGGGGATAAAGATCCAACACTTTTACCTACGCCTTCTTCCTCCTTGGCTTATCCAATTCCGCGAACTCGAGCTCCAGCGCCCAAGTCCGCACTTCTCACCTCAACCTTCTCCAACTATGTCCGGAGCGGGAGGCAAGTGGATGGCCTCCTCCGTCACGGAGGGGCAGATCCAGAAGCTGCGCGACGCCGGATATTTGTCCAGCAACATCGCGCACCGGCTCCCCGACGAGGGAGAGCTCATTCCCACCCCCAGGCCCCATGAGAGGGTAGTATTTATTCCCCATTTCCTCCGCGGACTGGGCTTCCCACTTCATCCCTTTGTCCGGGGGCTCATGTTCTACTACGGCCTAGATTTCCATGATCTGGCCCCGAATTTCATCCTCAACATCTCGGCGTTTATCGTCGTGTGCGAGGCCTTCCTCTGCATCCAGCCCCACTTCGGCTTGTGGCTCAAGACCTTCAGTGTCAAGCCGAAGGTTGTGAAGGGCAGCCAAGCGGAGTGCGGAGGCGCCATGGTGGGCAGGATGTCCCACGTTACTTGGCTGGAGGGCACTTTCGTGGAAACCATCAAGGGGTGGCAATCGGGGTGGTTCTACATCACCGAGCCGCGTGACCCTGATTGGGCAGCGGCCCCCGAATTCAGATCCGGCATGCCTACAGAGCTCACCTCCTGGAAAGAGAGTGGCCGGATCTGGGGGGATTCGGAGGAGCTGACCGGACTCCAAGCCTGTATCCAGAAGCTGGTGGACAAGAAGCTCAAGCTTGTCAATGTAGTCCAGGTCATGCTCATCCGCCGGATTCTCCCGTGCCAACGACGGGGTTTCAACATGTGGGAGTTCGATCCGGCGCAACACCAGACTCTGAGCGGGCTCTTCGACACTACATACGAAGATGTCTGGAAGGTGCTGCTCAAGGGCACCGAGGCTCCCGCATCCGCTACCGAAGATCGCGGATTTAGCTCGCAGCGTCCGGCTGACGAGGTAAGTGATTTTTTCCTTTACAGAATGCTTGTTTTCCATAGTTTGACTCTATGCGGGATCTAAACTCCCTTTACCTTTGACAGGACTGGCTGGCGAAGGCCGAACAGACCATATGTCCGGCCCCATTGCCAGAGGACCCAACGGACGCCCGCCTAACGGGGCTGCTGGCTCCGGCACCCCACGTGGTGCCGGAGAAGAAGGCCAAGAAGAAGGCCACGGGTACTCGAAAGAGTTCCCGTTTTCAAGTGTTATCGGATGATGAATCCGAGGCCGACTCCTCCCACCAAGGCGAGGAGGAGGAGAAGAAAGCCTCTCCCCCAGCGGGGGGAGGGAAGAAAAGGAAGGCCTCCCCCACAAGGGAGGCCGAAGGGTCCAAGAAGGGAAAAACTCTTCCCCGGGACTGCTCTGCCAACGCCAGTGACGACGACGAGGACTGGCCTCCAAGGGCCAAGCCCCTGGCGAGATCGTAAGTATCTGGACTCCCGAATAACTTCAAGGTTTTTCCTTTTTGCCACATAATGTCTTTCTAATGCCGCATACAACCCTGCAGTCCGCCCAAGGATGATCTTCCCGCTTCGTCGAGCGGGTCCTTAGATGCGTCGGATATGGATTCTCTTCCGACTGCCTCCACCCCCCGTGATGCAGACGATGCTGAGGTGGGATCCCAGGAAGGGACCCACCAGGAGGAGGAGGCCCCGGAGGTGTCGCAGGACAACCTCCTGGACTTTGCACCGGACTCGGCCCCGGAACCCACAGCGGTTCCAGAGTCCGGCGGGCGACCCCTTCGTAGGAAAGGCAAGACCGTGACGCAGGCAGCCTCCGTCCAACCGGAGGCGCCGGATAACTTGCTGGAGGCGCTCAATGGCACTTCCATTGAAGAGGAGCACCGCACTGTTATGAGTGCGGTGATTTAGAAGGTTCAGCTCGCCAAGAGCGGGCTGACCGAAGCCTGCAGCAGCCTTCTAACAGGCTTTGAGGTAAGAATTTCGATATATAAAATGGTACCGCATAGACAGTAGCCCCTGATGCTCGGTTCGGTGTTCGGAAAGAAAAGTCGGACTGAGGATCTAAAAAGATATACGCAGGAGTCATAAAAAATATGTCAATATGGGATTGTAGGCGTCGCTGTTGACCTCTGCCGCACTGACTACAGAGGTCAATACTTTGAAGGAAAGCCTCGAGCGGTCCGAGAACGAGCTCGGCCATGCCAAGAAGCAGCTCGAGGACAAGGAAGGTGAGTAACACCTTATTAAAATTGTACCTTACAGAAAAGGATTTTGGTTGCAAAAAGAATGACAAGGATAACGTGGGTATTGCAGGGGCCACTAACGAGGTGGCAACCCTGAAAGAGGCGGTGGCCGCGGCCGAACGCAATGCGGCGGCGGAGCGCACCGAGCGAGAGAAGCAGGAGGCGCGGGTGGCGGAGGTACATCAAGAGCTCCAGGATCTCGTGAAAAAACATGAGAGCCTGGAGCGCGACTCGAAGACTCGAGAGTCTGAGCTTGCAACGGCTCTTGAGAGTGCCAAAGCCGCTAAGGCCGAAGCCTACAAGGCCCTCCAGGAGATTGAGGCGGTGAAGAAAATAGCAGCGGGTAAGGCATTTTTCATGCAAAGTAAGCATGTGAGTATTAATTATCTGTTGCTTACCCGAATTCGGAGCTCTCCAGGAGCGTTCGCAGATCTTCCTTGCAGCGTGTCCGATGCTGCCGCGCTCTACCGGGCCGAGGAGGGGAGCTCGACAGAGAAGGTCTTCTGGTCTCAGTATGCTGAGGCCGTACATCCGGTGCCCCTTAGCGACCAGCTGAAGCAGCTGGTCGAGCTCCACAAGGCGGCCGAACAGGCCATGAAGGGCCTCATTGTTTGGCTGTGGCCTAAGGAGGCCATGCCTGGGAGCTACTTCGGCCTGGTGTGGCGGCTGGTGGATGCGTGCTCGTGGGTTGAAGTCATCAAGCACTCCGCCTATATTGAAGGTGCCCGTCGGGCCCTTGCCCGCGCAAAGGTGCACTGGGGCAAGATGGATGCCCAGAAACTTGTGACGGACCCGTCACCAGAGGGCAAGGAGCATCGCACGCCCGAGATGTATTATAAGAGTGTGCTGAAGGGCGCCCGCACTATTGCGGGTGAGTGCTCCAAAGATGTAATATTTGAGTAGACTCGCATTTTGTTATCCTCTGCGCTGAAAACTTAGTTCATATGCGCTAAGCAACGCTTGTTAATTTAAAATATTACCTTCTGTGCAGCTATTTATCAAATCTGAGAGATGGCAACTCGTCGGCTTCAGCCCCCATGCTACGAGTGCTGGGGTGTTCGGGATAAACTTGAGCACTCTTGTTCCCATTTTTGGGTCCATCTAGGGAGGCGCTCAACACAGCGAACAAGGCAACCGGACTTATAATGCTTGAACACTCTCACTTAGCCATAGAATTCTATAATTTTAAATTTCGGCGAAGCCCCTAGTCTTCGGAAGGCCGAATTTGGGGCGCTATCCACGCCTGGGCCGGACAAGATCCGGCTCCTCGCTCTAAGCGGCATAAGTCTTTACCTGTACATCATGTCCATGCCATTTTTTTATGTTGGGATGCTGCAGCATATTGTTTTGATGCTTGCAAGATGCCTAGTTGCTGTTTTGGACAGATTGTTTCTATAACTTGTATAGAGTGTGTGTGTTGAACCATTGCTCCGTTTTGAGTGTGTTTTATATGAAACTTGCTTAGAATTGCATGTAGTTTCATATTATCATGTTGCATCCTTGTTTTGATGTGTTTTCTTGATGTTTGAATGCATTTTGCATCAATGCCATGTTTAACTTGTTTTGCTCATATCTTCTAGGTCGTAGCTCCGAACTAAATGAACTTTATATGTAACTTGACTAGAATCTCGTATAGATCATCTTGGTGCATCTTAACTTGTTGTTTAACAACTTGAACATAAGGTTTATTCAGATCTGGAATATGCATATGAGGACTTACCGGAATTGTTATATGTTGTTCCCGGCCTCATTTAAACTTGCTTTGATGTGTTGCTCTTGTTTGCATCATCTCTTGTCATGAGTAGCTTCATGTAGTCCTGTCATGCATCATGCTTGTTGTGCATCATGCCTTGTTCATGTGTGGTGTGTTTACCATGTTGTGTGCTTTCTTTTTGATAGCTCCTGTTTCGTTGCGATCGTGATGATTCATTCTTCTACGCTTGGTTCGGCTTCATCCGTTCATCTTCTTCATGGACTCGTTCTTCTTCCTAGCGGGATTTCAGGCAAGATGACCGCTACCCTGGATCTCACTACTATCATTGCTATGCTAGTTGTTTCGTTCTATCGCTTTGTTGCGCTACCTATCACTTGTTCTTCAAGCCATCGCAAATTGCCATGAACCTCTAACCTTTGACACTCTTCCTAGCAAACCGTTGCTTGGCTATGTTACTGCTTTGCTCAGCCCCTCTTATAGCGTTGTTAGTTGCAGGTGAAGTTGAAGATTGCTCCTTGGTAGACAGGTTTATATTTGGGATATCACAATATCTCTTATTTAATTAATGCATCTATATACTTGGTAAAGGGTGGAACACTCGGCCTTATGCCTGGTGTTTTGTTCCACTCTTGCCGCCCTAGTTTCCGTCATACCGATGTTATGTTCCCGGATTTTGCGTTCCTTACGCGGTTGGGTGATTTATGGGACCCCCTTGACAGTTCGCTTTGAATAAAACTCCTCCAACATTGGTTTTACCATTTGCCTCACCGCCACCTACCTTTTCCCTTGGGAGTCGCCCTCTCGAGGGTCATCTTTATTTAGCCCTCCCGGGCCAATGCTTGTCTAAGTGTTGGTCCAAACCGAGCGATGTCCGGCGCCCCCTGGGCAACTAGGGTCTATGCCAACCCGACGTCTGGCTCATCCGGTGTGCCCTAAGAACGAGATATGTGCAGCTCCTATCGGGATTTGTCGGCACAGCGGGAGGCTTTGCTGGTCTTGTTTTACCATTGTCGAAATGTCTTGTAAACCGTGATTCCGAGTCTGATCGGGTCTTCCTGGGAGAAGGTATATCCTTCGTTGATCGCGAGAGCTTGTCATGGGCTAAGTTGGGACACCCCTGCAGGGTATAATCTTTCGAAAGTCGTGCAAGCGGTTATAGGAAGATGGGAATTTGTTAATGTCCGGTTGTAGATAACTTGACACCAGATCCGAATTAAAACGCATCAACCGCGTGTGTAGCCGTGATGGTCTCTTTTCGGCGGAGTCCGGGAAGTAAACACGGTTTTGGGTTATGTTTGACGTAAGTAGGAGTTCAGGATCACCTCTTGATCATTGCTAGCTTCATGACCGTTCTGCTTGTTCTCTTCTCGCTCTTATTTGCGTATGTTAGCCACCATATATGCTTAGTCGCTGCTGCAACCTCACCACTTATCCTTTCCATTCCCTTTAAGCTTTGCTAGTCTTGATACCCATGGTAATGGGATTGCTGAGTCCTCGTGGCTCACAGATTACTACAACAACAGTTGCAGGTACAGGTTATGCGATGATCATGACGCGAGAGCGATGTTTGCTTGTATTGGAGTTCTTCTTCTTCTTCTGCTTCGATCAGGGGATAGGTTCCAGGTCGGCAGCCTAGGCTAGCAGGGTGGATGTCGTTTGAGTTTCTGTTTGTGTTTCATCGGTAGTCGGATGTTGCTCTTATGTATTGTGATGATGTATTTGTGTGGCATTGTATGCCTTATGTATGTATCCCCATCTATTATGTAATGTTGATGTAATGATATCCACCTCGCAAAAGCGTTTCAATATGCGGGTCTATCCTATGTGGGACCTTCGAGTTCCTTTTGGATAGGGTCGCATATTGGGCGTGACAGATCACCTCATCAAAGCGTATATTCCAACTCTGAGATGCTTGCACCAGTCCATAGATGGATCGCTGGAGCTTGCACACTTGTTAGCACCTTGAGGATCGTCAAAAATTTCTAGTTGCATCATATACAACTCTTATTTGAGATATCCATTAGGGAATGCAGCTTTGACATCCATTTGCCAGATTTCATAATCATAAAATGTTGCAATTGCTAACATGATTCAGACAGATTTAAGCATCGCTACGGGTAAGAAAGTCTCATCGTAGTCAACTCCTTGAACTTGTCGCAAACCTTTCGCAACAAGTCGAGCTTTGTAGACAGTAACATTACCATCAGCGCCAGTCTTCCTCTTGAAAATCCATTTATTCTCTATGGCTTCCCGATCATCGGGCAAGTCACCAAATACCACACTTTGTTCTCATACATGGATCCTATCTCAGATTTCATGGCCTCAAGCCATCTGTCAGAACCTGGGCTCGTCATAGCTTCTTCATAGTTCATAGGTTCGACATGATCTAATAACAAAACTTCTAGGACATGATTACCATACCACTCTAGTGCAGATCGTGCTCTGGTTGACCTACGAAGTTTAGTACTGACTTGATCTAAAGTTATCATGATCATCATCATTAGCTTCCTCTCTAGTTGGTGTAGGCATCACGTGAACATTATCTGTGTTGTGCTACTTTCCAATTCGAGAGAAGGTACAATTACCTCATCAAGTTCTACCTTCCTCCCGCTCACTTCTTTCGAGAGAAACTCCTTCTCTAGAAAGGCTCCATTCTTGGCAACAAAAATCTTGCCTTCGGATCTGTGGTAGAAGGTGTACCCAATTGTTTCCTCAGGGTATCCTATGAAGATGCACCATTTCGATTTGGGTTCAAGCATATCAGGCTGAAGCCTTTTGACACCAGTGTCGCAACCCCAAACTTTAAGAAACGACAGTTTAGGTTTCTTGCCAAACCACAGTTCAAACAGTGTCATCTCAACGGATTTAGACAATGCCCTATTTAACGTGAATGCAGTGGTCTAATGCATAACCCCAAAACGATAGTGGTAAATCAGTAAGAGACATCATAGATCGCACCATATCAAATAAAGTACAGTTATGATGATCGTACATACCATTACACTGTGGTGTTCCAGGTGGCGTGATTTGTGAAACTATTCCACATTGTTTTGAATGAAGGCCAAACTCGTAACTCAAATATTCGCCTTCACAATCAGATTGTAGAAGGTTTGATTCATGTAAACAGAACAACCATTATTCTCTAACTTAAATGAATAACCGTATCGCAATAAACATGATCCAATCATATTCATGCTCAACACAAAGACCAAATAACATTTATTTAGGTCCAACACTAATCCCAAAGGTAGAGGGAGTGTGCGATGGTGATCTTATCAACCTTGGAATCACTTCCAATACACATCGTCACCTCGCCCTTAACTAGTCTTTGTTCATTTTGCCACTCCTGGTTTGAGTTACTAATCTTAGCAACTGAACCGGTATCAAATACCCTGGGGTTACTATGAACACTAGTAAAGTACACATCAATAACATGTATATCAAATATACCTTTGTTCACTTTGCCATCCTTCTCATCTGCCAAGTATTTGGGGTAGTTCTGCTTCCAGTGACCATTCCCTTTGAAGTAGAAGCACTCAGTTTCAGGATTAGGTCTAGCTTTGGGCTTCTTCATGGGAGTGGCAACTTGCTTGTCATTCTTCTTGAAGTTCCCTTTCTTTTCCTTTGCCCTTTTTTCTTGAAACTAGTGGTCTTGTTAACCATCAACACTTGATGCTCTTTCTTGATTTCTACCTTCGCCAATTCAGCATCTCGAAGAGCTCGGGAATCTTTTTCGTTATCCCTTGCACATTATAGTTTATCATGAAGTTCTAGTAGCTTGGTGATAGTGACTTGAGAACTCTGTCAATCACTATCTTATCTGGAAGATTAACTCCCACTTGATTCAACCGATTGTAGTGCCCAGACATTCTGAGCACATTCTCCTCCATCTTGTAAGCAAAGTACTTGTCAGAGGTCTCATACCTCCCAAAACGGGCATGAGTCCGAAATACCAATTTCAGCTCTAGGAACATCTCATATGCTCCATGGCATTCAAAACATCTTCGAAGCCCCGATTCTTATCCGTAAAGCATGGAACACTAAACTATCATTCATAATGTCTGCATCTGCTCTTGCAATAGGTCTGTCACCTAGCGGTGCATCAAGGACATAATTCTTTTGGGCAGCAATGAGGATAATCCTCAGATCACATACCTAGTCTGCATTATTGCTACTATCATCTTTCAACTTAGTTTTCTCTAGGAACACATTAAAATTCAAGGGAACGGTAGCACGGGCCATTGATCTACAACATAGATATGCAAATACTATCAGGACTAAGTCATGATAAATTAAGGTCAATTAATCAAATTACTTAAGAACTCCCACTTAGATAGACATCCCTCAAGTCATCTAAATGATACGTGATCCAAATCATCTAATCCTTCTCCGATCATCACGCGAGATTGAGTAGTCATCAATGGTGAACATCTCTATGTTGATCATATCTACTATATGATTCACGTTTGACCTTTCGGTCTCCAGTGTTCTGAGGCCATGTTTGTACATGCTAGGCTCGTCTAGTTTAACCCAAGTATTCTGCATGTGCAAAACTGTATTGCACCCGTTAAATATGAATGTAGAGTCTATCACACTCAATCATCACATGGTGTCTCAACACGAGAACTATCGCAACGGTGCATACTCAGGGAGAACACTTATACCTTGAAATTTAGTGAAGGGATCATCTTATAATGCTATCGCCGTACTAAGCACAATAAGATTCATAAAAGGTAAACATCACATGCAATCAAACTTTGTGACATGATATGGCCATCATCTTGTGCTTTTGATCTTCATTTCCAAAGCATCATCCTGATCTCCATCGTCACCGGTTCAACACCGTGATCTCCATCGCAGTGTCGTGGTTGTCTCGCCAACTATTGCTTCCACAACTATTGCTAACTCATGGTGATAAAGTAAAGCAATTACATGGTGTATGCATTTCATACAATAAAGAGACAACCATACGGCTCCTGTCGGTTGCCAGATATCTTACAAAACATGATCATCTCATACAATAATATAGATATCATCATGTCTTGACCATATTAGATCACAACATACCTCTGCAAAAACAAGTTAGACGTCCTCTACTTTGTTGTTGCACGTTTTACGTGGCTGCTATGGGCTTCTAGCAAGAACCGTTCTTATCTACGCATAAAACCACAACGGTGTTTCGTCAAGTTTGATGTTTTAACCTTCTTCAAGGACCGGCCATAGTCAAATTCGATTCAACTAAAGTAGGAGAAATAGACACCCGGCAGCCACCTTTATGCAAAACTAGTTGCATGTCTGTCGGTGGAACCGGTCACATGTACGTGGACATGTAAAGCTGGTCCAGGCCGCTTCATCTTACAATACCGTCGAATCAAAATAAGAGGTTGGTGGTAAGCAGTATGACTATCAGCACCCACAACTCTTTGTGTTCTACTCGTGCATATCATCTACGCATAGACCTGGCTCATGATGCCACTGATAGGAATTGTTGCATGGAAAACAAAAAAGTTCTATGCACACGCAATGATATATCCATGGAGATGCATAGCAATGAGGGAGAGAGAGTGTCTACGTACCCTCGTAGACTGTAAGCGGAAGCATTTCACAATGCGGTTGATGTAGTCAAACTTTCTTCGCGATCCACCGATCGAGTACCGAACGTACGACACCTCCGAGTTCTGCACACGTTCAGCTTGGTGACGCCCCTAGTCGGTGTCAAAACCGGCGGATCTCGGGTAGGGGGTCCCAAACTGTGCGTCTAGGAGGATGGTAACAGGAGACAAGGGACACGATGTTTTTACCCAGGTTTGGGCCCTCTCGATGGAGGTAAAACCCTACTCCTGCTTGATTGATATTGATGATATGGGTAGTACAAGAGTAGATCTACCACGAGATCAGAGAGGCTAAACCCTAGAACCTAGCCTATGGTATGATTGTTGTTCTCTCTACGGACTAAAACCCTCCGGCTCATATAAGCGCCGAAGAGGGTTAGGGTTACACAGAGTCGGTTACAATGGTAGGAGATCTACATATCCGTATTGCCAAGCTTGCCTTCCACGCCAAGGAAAGTCCCATCCGGACACGGGACGAAGTCTTCAATCTTGTATCTTCATAGTCCAGGAGTCCGGCCAAAGGTGATAGTTCGGATATCCGGACACCCCCTAATCCGGGACTCCCTCAGTAGCCCCAGAACCAGGCTTCAATGGCGATGTGTCCGGCGCGTAGATTGTCTTCGGCATTGCAAGGCGGGTTCTTCTCCAAATCCTGTGTACCTGTTGAATAGCATATGGCTTACTATGAATATTGTGCTCCTTGGCTTCCACGCCCAATAATGGCTGTCTTCCACGTGTTGAACGAATGCGAAAAGTCATGGTATTTTTACATTTACCCCCCTAGTTGCGCAAATGAGCTGTCTATAGAAGAGACGAGGATCTAGATCCGAATCACACCATCCTCCCTTCGCGAGAATTCATTAGAGCACATCTCACAGAAATCCATTCTATCATGGATAGTCGACGCGGCTCCTCCTCTCGCCCTCCCAGCCCTCAGCCTGGAGATTGGGAGAGATGCTCCGTCCCGCACAGTGAGCTAGTGGCGCTCCAAACCAAGGGATTTCTTCCCCCAGCCTTCATGGTCCTAGTTCAAGCCGGACTCGCCACCTATAAGGGCGAAAAGCAAGCGGAGAACATCCCCAGCCCCTCCAAAGGAGAGCGGGTATGCCTTGTCTCTTATTTGATAAGAGGGCTCGGATTTCCAATTCATCCATTTCTCCAGGGGTTCCTGGAGTTCTATGGTCTCCAGTTGCACAACCTTACGCCTGCCTCCATTTTGCATATCGCGGGCTTCGTGGCCCTTTGCAAGATGTTTTTGGGTATCGAGCCTCATTTTGCACTGTGGAAGAAGTTGTTCTGTCTTGTGCCCCGTTCTCAAGAGGGGTCGATATATCAAGTGGGTGGAGCCGAACTATGGCGCATCACCGGGACCGGATATCTGTCCGGAACCCCGCAGAAGGCATCCGAAGACTGGCCTTCAGCATGGTTTTATATAGAAGATGTCCCCCTGCCGGACCCTGTTCGGGTCGGCCTTCCTGAGTTTAATAACGCTCCTTTGAAGAAACGCCTAAGCTGGCGTCCACGAAGCCCTCAGAGGGAAAATGATAGGGACGTCATTTACCTGATGAGCCGGATAAGGTTGTTAGCTCATTTCGGACTGACCATGATCCGAGTCATGGCCATATGCATTATGCGAGGGGTTCAGCCGCTCTAGTATAGAGGCCACCCCATGTGGGATTTCAATGGGGAGGATGATGCCACCCGCTGCGGCCGTAAGGGGCCGGGATCGGTCGCCGATCTGACGAAGATCTTGTCCGCATTGTACAAGGGAGAAGAGGAGGAATTCCTCCGCATCAATCCGCAGGGCGGATTTTCTATGAACAATCCTCCAAGCTGGGTAAGCGGACATTCATTTTTGCCTATCCGATCCATACTCCCATAGTCAAGTATCTCATTTTGTGATTTTGGCGCAGGAGCTGCACCGGGCCGTAAAGGATATAAACAGCCCGCCTCCACAACCCAAGGATCCGGAACGGTTCCTCGATCCGACCTCCCAAGAGGATCCAGACATATCAGTGGAGCTGATCGACGGGGTTTTCCATCAACTGAGCATCGATAATGCCTTGGTCGCCATTATGGCCGATTACCCCCGGAATACTTCCCGCCTCGCAGGTGACTGAGACCGAAGTCCCGATACTTTGAAAATGACCCATCCATGCTTGTTTTCGATCACCGTATAACGATGGTGTTTCGCAGGGGGCGCCCTTGAAGCGGAAGGCCGAGACCGCGGCGGCTGGCCAACAAGGGGCAGCACAGCCCAGCAGGCTAAAAATAAGTGCGGTCTGGATCGAAACTCCAGCACAACGGTATGGCGCATCACCTTACTCCCCGGCTTTATTCCCGGGGGGGCACACTAATGCTAGTCCCCTTTCAGGAAGAAGAGCGCTCGCCGGACTATATTCGGAGAGGTTGCCAATCAGTCCTCCGCTCACCAGGCTCCGAAGCGAGGTCCAGAAGCGGAGGCGAACATGGGGCGTGCATCGGATGTTCCTGTGACAGAGGATGCCGACAGGTTATCTGCGACCAATTCCGAGGTGGAGAGGCCATGAATCACAGGCGCCGCCGGACAGCTCTTCGTGGCGCGTGTTTCTCCCTAGAGGCATTGGATGCCTTTAATTCGGGAGATGCGCACCTCCGTGCCGCTCAAAATGGTCTAGCCAGAGCCACGGAGCAGTATGTAAAAGACATACGGGTGAGAAGATTTGACAGTTATAAATGCCAGTAGCCCCCGAGACTTGAAAGAGTTAGAATAACTGATTTAAGGATCATTTGTTGTGCAGGATCTTACCGAAAGGAATACCCAACTGTCCCAGGAGCTGGAGGAGTGCAAAACCCAACTTGAGGCCGCACTAGCCGCAGCGGGGGAAGCCAAAGAGGCCCCCTCTGGTAATATATGCTTCAAAAGATAAGTAATTTGTAAAGTGCGGCGTGTGTATAAGTCTGACAATAATATTGCAGATGGCGCCGGGATAGATCCGGACAAGCAACAGCTCATGCGCCGGTTAAAGGCCGGCGAGTATGTGCTTACAAGGGAGAGGCAGGAGAAAAATAATCTCCAAGATGCCAACACCTAGCTGGGTGAGGAACTAAAGGATGTTCGTGCCCAACTATCTGACTCCGTTAAGGAGAATCAGCGGCTTCGACGCGGCATTTTTAGTAAGTGCTTGAACGAACTTTGAAAAAGAGTTTGGCGAGGAAGTCGTCTAACAGAGTTATGTCTGTAGGTATGCTCATGGGCTGTCCTTCAGAGGAGATGCCCGGTTCTATGGGTGACCTTCTTCCCGAGCTCTTGCAACTGCACAAACGAGTTTGGCAGGTGATGAAAGGCGTCGCCCAGCAATTGTGGCCATCTGTCTCCCTGCCCGAAGGCCTTGGAGAGCTTGCATAGAGGCTTCAGGGAGCACGGCAGCGCTTCCGCTTATGGAAGATATCGGCCTGCCGTCAGGGCGCTAGGGAGGCCTGGGCCATGGTGAGACGCGGTGCACGAAGGCTGACCCAAATCACATGGCCGAGGTCAGACCTGTGGGGCCCGATGGGAAGGATATCCCTATGAGCTTAGTGTACGACCAAGTAGAATTGGCCGCAAAGTATTCCCAGCAGGACTGTAAACTACACAGCCTGCTGGATGGCATTAAAGAGGAATATGCCCAGTCAAGTTGACTATGTAATTTAAGATGACATGTAAAATGCCTTCTAGCCGGATTGTAGATCGTTTGTCATAGCGGACCTTTTCGCTTCAACCTCGGGACCCAATAGTCTGGAGTGTGTCCGAATACCCTCGCGGTTATATAAGAACCGGGGCATGCATGGAGATCAGGCGTAGGGGTCATTAGTGCTTTATCAGACAAGTGCCCAACTAGTTATGTTATATTACATGGTCAGTAAGAAACATCTTCCAGGGAGAATAGTTCTGTTAGGGGTTCCTTTCCCTGGGAGGCATGCTCTAAAGTGCATGTCCGGACTGCGAAAAAAAGCAGAAAAGCATCTAGGGGCAGATGAATAAATAGGTAGGAAATTGTCTTTTAGTTCACCGACCGAATATTCCCTTAAGAACGCTAGCTTTCGGCTTCACCCAGTCTGAGGTACACATCCGGCTGACCCGGCAGTAACAATCGCAGAGGTGCTCCCTTTACCGCCTAGCCGAACAGAACGTAGGGGTAAGCACAGGAGCCAGGCAACCCAGCTTGGCCAAAGCTTAAGTCATATCGATGCATATAATGGCGAATAAAAGGTACATGCGGAAGTGTGACACATGTGTTGGGCATGAAGCCCGTACAAATAAGCTTCTGTTAAAGAAGCCCCCAGGTATAATGAGCACGGACAGTGCGTCAAGTGTGTGCAAACAATGCACGAACAAGCTTTCAAAGGCTGTAATAGGAAAAAAGGGGGGAGAAGGAGAGAAACAAAAGACAGCTAATATGTAAAATATAGACGGAGGAAGGAGACGAACTCAGAATCCGGCGCTAGGCGTAGAATCTTCGGAGACGGGTTGCGTTCCATGGGTTCGGCTCGAGTCGGTTATCCGATGCATCTCGCAGATGGTATGCTCCACCGGTCAGGACTTGGTCAATGATAAAGGGACCTTCCCATTTGGGCTTGAGTTTGTCCTTTTTCTTGTCCGGCAAGCATAGAACTAACTTGCCAACGTTGTAAGTTTTGGCACGTACTTCTCTGCTTTGATATCTTCGAGCTTGCTGTTGATAGAATGCGGAACGGGCTTTTGCCACGTCACGCTCCTCCTCCAATGCGTCCAAACTGTCCTGCCGATCGAGCTCAGCTTCTCTTTCTTCGTACATGCACACGCGAGGTGAGTCATGAATTATGTCACAGGGCAGAACTGGCTCTGCGCCGTATACCATAAAGAATGGTGTAAATCCGGTCGTGCGATTTGGAGTGGTCCGCAGCCCCTAGAGTACGAAGTCTAGCTCCTCTACCCAGTGCGTGTTAGATTCCTTAGGGACCGCACTAATAGGGGTTTGATGCCGCTCGTGATTAGAACATTTGCTCGCTCGACTTGACCATTAGTTTGAGGGTGATAGGCTGAAGCATAGTCGAGTTTGATGCCCATGTTTTTGCACCAGAGTTTAACCTCGTCGGCCGTAAAGTTCGTGCCGTTGTCAGTGATGATGCTATGGGGGACGCCGTAACAGTGTATGACCCCTGATATGAATTCTATCACCGGTCCGGATTTGGCCGTCTTGACAGGCTTGGCCTCTATCCATTTGGTGAACATATCCACCATGACCAGTAGGTATCTTTGCTTGTGGGTTCCTCCTTTAAGGGGTCCAACCATGTCAAGCCCCCAGACCGCGAAGGGCTAGGTTATGGGTATAGTTTTGAGGGCGGTGGGTGGCATGTGGCTTTGATTAGCAAAGAGCTGGCAATCGACGCATCGTTGGACTAAGTCCTGAGCGTCTGCCCGGGCCGTTGGCCAATAAAATCCTGTACGGAAGGCCTTGCCTACAAGGGCCCAGGCTGCGGCGTGGTGCCCGCCGAGTCCGGCTTGAATTTCAGCCAGAAGGTTCCGCCCTTCCTCTTCAGAGATACACCTTTGAAGGACTCCGGTTGTGCTTTTCTTGTAAAGCTCTCCCTCATGGACCTTATAGGCTTTAGATCACCGCACTATGCAGCGGGCCTCGTTTTGGTCCTCAGGAAGTTCCTGCCTGGTTAGGTAGGCTAGGAATGGTTCCGTCCATGGGGCAATGACTGCCATTATTACGTGGGCTGAGGATGTTACTTCATTGGCAGAACCGCCGATTGTGTCAGAATGTTCGGTGTCGGGCAGTGCGGTTGGGTCCGGGTTATTATTTCCGGATTCCCCCTCCCATACTACGGGTGGCTTGAACAACCTCTCTAGGAAGATGTTGTCAGGGACGACATCGTGGTTTGCGCCAATGCGTGCAATACTTCTGCTGCCTGATTGTTATCCCGGGCTATATGGTGAAATTCGAGCCCCTCAAACCGAGCTGACATTTTGAGGACGGCGTTACGATAAGCTGCCATTTTCGGATCCTTGGCATCGAAGTCTCCATTTATTTGGGATATCTCGAGGTTCGAATCCTCGCACACCTCTAGGTGTTGAATGCCCATGGAGACTGCCATCCGGAGGCCATGTAGAAGGGCCTCGTATTTTGCTGCATTGTTGGAGTCCGTATACATTATCTGGAGTACGTATTGAACCATATCTCCGGTTGGGGACGTCAGGACGACGCCAGCCCCCAGACCAGCCAACATTTTGGAGCCGTCGAAGTGCATGATCCAGTTGGAATATGCGCCGTACTCTTTAGGGAGTTCGGCTTCAGTCCATTCGGCGATGAAGTCGGCCAAAACTTGCGACTTAATAGCTCGCCGTGGCTTATAGGTTATGTCGAACGGGAGGAGCTCAATGGCCCATTTGGCAATCCGGCCCGTCCCGTCGCGGTTGTTTATAATGTCATTAAGAGGTACTTCAGAGGCTACTGTTATCGAACACTCTTGAAAGTAGTGTCGCAGCTTTCGGGATGCCATGAACACCGTGTACGCTTCTGATAATGCGGGTACCATGACGGGACGGGCCGGATTGCCAAATGGGCCATTGAGCTCCTCCCGTTCGAACACTCTTTTGATAATGCGGGTACCATGACTTGCATGGAGTCAGGACAGTGGACACGTAGTAAACCGGTTTTTGAAGGGGGAACTTGTGTCCGTCCGTTTCTCGTTCGACAACGAGCACCGCGCTCACCACTTGATGATTTGCCGCGATATATAATATCATTAGTTCGCCTATGTTGGCGTGGCCAGGACCAGTTTTGTTGCCAATATGGCTTTTATTTCTTCGAGTACGGTCGTGGTGGCATCCATCCACTCGAAGTGTTCAGTGCGTCATAGGAGGCGATAAAGGGGTAATGCCTTTTCTCCTAAACGGGAGATAAAGCGGCTTAAAGCCGCCACGCATCCCATCAATTTTTGTATTTGTTTGAGGTCCTTTGGGATATCCAATTGTGACAGAGATCGGATCTTGGCTGGGTTTGCTTCAATTCCTCTACCGGATACAAGGAAGCCCAAGAGCTTTCCGGCTGGTACGCCGAAAACACATTTTTTCGGGTTAAGCTTGATGTCATATGTTCGAAGATTATCGAATGTGAGCCTCATGTCATCTACTAGAGTTTCGACGTGCTTGGTTTTGACGACCACATCTTCTACGTATGCCTCCACTATTTTGCCAATCTGGTTTGCCAGACATGTCTGAATCATGCGCTGATATGTTGCGCCAGCATTTTTGAGCCCAAAGGGCATTGTGTTGAAGCAGAATGGGCCGTATGGGGTGATGAATGCTATTGCGGCCTGGTCGGGCTCTGGCATCTTAATTTGGTGGTAGCCGGAGTATGCGTTGAGGAAACACAATGAATCGTGTCCTGCGGTAGCGTCGATAATTTGATCAATGCGGGGGAGGGGGAAGGGATCCTTTGGCAAGCCTTGTTGAGGTCTTTAAAATCGACGCATAAGCGCCATGATTTGTCCTTCTTTGGTACCATCACCAGGTTTGCTAGCCAGTCCGGATGTTTTATATCTCTGATGAATCCGGCCTCCAATAATTTGGCTAGTTCCTCTCCCATGGCCTGTCTCTTGGGTTCGGAGAAACTCTGAAGAGCCTGTTTGACTGGCTTGAATCCTTTTATGATGTTTAGGCTGTGCTCGGCTAGCCGGCATGGGATTCCTGGCATGTCTGAAGGGTGCCAGGCAAAGATGTCCCAATTTTCGTGTAGGAATTCTCATTGTGCGGTGTCTACATAAGGGTTTAATTGTGCCCCAATGGACGCCGTTTTTGTAGGGTCCATTGGATGGACTTGGAATTTCATTATTTCATCCGCTGGTTTAAAGGAGGTGGACTTGGATCTCTTATCGAGTATCACATCGTCCCTATTCATCGTGGAGTGCGGCGTAGTGAGTTCCTCGGCCGCTAGGGCTTCGGATAGTGCCTCCAGGGCCAGTGCGGCTATCTTGTTTTTGGCACGGAGTGCTATGTCCGAGTCACTAGCAAGAGTGATGATTCCGTTGGGCCCGAGCATTTTGAGCTTCATGTACCCGTAATGGGGTATAGCTTGAAAAAATGTGAACACCTCTCGCCCTAATAGAGCGTGATATCCGCTGCTGAACGGGGCCACTTGGAACGTGACCTCCTCGGTCCTGTAATTATCCGGCGTGCCGAACACCACATCCAGTGTGATTTTTCCTGTACAGCATGCTTCCCGACTGGGGATTATTCCTCTAAAGGTTGTGCTTCTTCGCTCAATGCGGCTCCAGTCTATTTCCATTTTTCGGAGGGTTTCCTCGTAAATGAGGTTCAGTCTGCTGCCACCGTCCATGAGTACCTTGGAAAGGCGAAAGCCGTCCACTATTGGACTGAGGACCAATGCGGCTGGTGCTCGGGCTGTTCAGAATTTAGGTTCACCACTGGCATTAAAGGTAATAGCCGTGTCACTCCATGGGTTTAGTGTTACTACTTGGTAGACTTCGGCAAGGCTGCGGAGTGTTCATTTCCGCATATTATTTGATGCGAAAGTCTCGAAGACTGTTAATACCGTACTGGTATCCTTGGACTGGTATTCTGGAGTTAGAAGCTCTTCGCCACTTTTGGCCACCTGCCGTAGTATCCAACATGCTCTAAGGCTGTGAGTTGGAGTGCCACCCTCTGTACTATGAATTTTGCAGGGTCCATTGAGCCATCCTTCCAGTGTGGTTCCATGCCCTATAGGGGGTTTTTGCTTTTTGGTGTTTAACCTAGGTGCCTGGCGATAGTGCACCCTTTTATTTCGGACTGGGGTTGTATTCAGGGCCGGATTGTCCCAAAAATTGATTTCAGTTTTCCAGGCGCTTTCCATCGCATAGTACTTTCGTACTGTGGATGCTAAGTCAACGAAGTGTGTAATTTCATGACGACTTACGGCGTTGAGGATTCCTTTGTCCGTGCAATTAATGCAGAAGAATGAAATTGCGTCCTCCTCACGGCAGTCCTTTATCCTGTTCATAACCAGGAGGAATCTGGCCCAGTAATGGTGTACTGTTTCTACGGGCTCTTGACGGATTTGGGATAGATCGCTAATGTTTGGGTGGGCGGGTGCAATTAAGTTCGGAACCCCGTCAACTTTAAAACTCAGGGGCCAAGTAGTTTCCGAACTCGGAAGCTTGGGTTCTTGGATGTTGTCCAATGAGTCTAGCCCGCTGCCTGACTTTAGGTTCAGGGCTTGAGTAACATCCTCTCCTCCGCGGGAATCCGGCATGGAGGGATCGGGAATCCGGACATAGCTAGTCCTTATGATAGAAGAACGGTCGCCGTATTGTTCCTCTACCACAGTATCGTGGTGGGTAACCTGGGGAGAGTTAATCTCTCTCAGATCGGGTTTAGGCCCAACCTGATCGTAGTCTGTAGCGACTCCCAGGGCGGCGATGCAATCCAAGAGCTTGTTTAAGTAAGAGAGCTCCATCGGATCCAACTGCTCGGCAAGTTCCATGCCAACGTGAAGACTGCTTTCGATGATCCGAGAAGTCATCGTCGGCGTGGCGGTCGGACAGGCGGTGATAAGGAAATCGCCCAGCTGGAGAGTTTGGCCAATAGCCAAAGCTCCTTTAGCAACAGTGCCGTCTTTAAATACGGGATGAGGCATCCTTCCTGATAGCGACGGCACAGAGGAACTCTCAATGAAAGCACCAATGTCGGTGTCAAAACTGGCGGATCTCGGGTAGGGTGTCCCGAACTGTGCGTCTAGGCGGATGGTAACAGGAGACAAGGGACACGATGTTTTTACCCAGGTTCGGGCCCTCTCGATGGAGGTAAAACCCTACTCCTGCTTGATTGATATTGATGATATGGGTAGTACAAGAGTAGATCTACCACGAGATCAGAGAGGCTAAACCCTAGAAGCTAGCCTATGGTATGATTGTTGTTCTCTCTACGGACTAAAACCCTCCGGCTTATATAAGCGCCGAAGAGGGTTAGGGTTACACAGAGTCGGTTACAATGGTAGGAGATCTACATATCCGTATCGCCAAGCTTGCCTTCCATGCCAAGGAAAGTCCCATCCGGACACAGGACGGAGTCTTCAATCTTGTATCTTCATAGTCCAGGAGTCCGGCCAAAGGTGATAGTTCGCCTATCCGGACAACCCCTAATCCGGGACTCCCTCACCCCTCGTCTTCTTGATCTATCAAGATGTCAAGGTAGTAGATGAGTTTTGTCAGCACGATGGTGTTGTGATGGTGATGGTGAAGTCATCCTCACAGGGCTTCGCCTAAGCACCATGAGAATACGACCGGGGGTGTAAACTGTGGAGGGGAGCGCCGCACATGGCTAGGCAATTGTATGGTGTGTGCTAGGGGCGCCCCACACATATATATAGGTGGGAGGGGGAGGGGAGAGGCCAGGATGCACCCCAAGTAGGACTGAATCCTACTTGGGCTCCTCCCAAGCTGCGAGCCCCCCTGCCATATATATCGGAGGGGGAAGGAAAGAGGGGGCAGGGGGAATCATATTCCCTTTTTTTCCTTGCCTCCTCCCCCTTTCCTTCTCCACCTTGGCCGACCCATATGGGAAGCGCACCAGCGCCTTATGGCTGCTGTGTTTCCCCTCTTGGCCCATAAGGCCCATATATTTTGCCGGGGGTGCCCGGAACCCCTTCCGGTGACCCGATATGTACCCGGTACCCTCCGGAACACTTCTGGTGTCCGAATACTATCGTCATATATATATCAATCTTTACCTCTCGACCATTTTGAGACTCCTCGTCATGTCTGTGATCTCATCCGGGACTATGAACAACGTTCGGTCACCAAATCACATAACTCATATAATATAATATCGTCATCGAATGTTAAGCGTGCGGACCCTATGGGTTGGAGAACTTTGTAGACATGACCGAGACACCTCTCCGGTCAATAACCAATAGCGGAAGCTAGATGATCATATTGGATCCTACATATTCTAGTAAGATCTTTATCGGTCGAACCGTTATGAGAACATACGTAATTCCCTTTGTCTACCGGTATGTTACTTGCCCGAGATTCGATCGTCGGTATCTTCATACCTATTTTAATCTCATTACCGGCAAGTCTCTTTACTCGTTCCATAATACATCATCTCATGACCAACTCCTTAGTTGTTTGCTTGCAAGCTTATGATGTGTATTACCGTGAGGGCCCAGAGATACCTCTCAGATACTCTGAGTGACAAATCCGAACTTGATCTATTCCAACTCAACAGACACCTTCGGAGATACCTGTGGATCATCTTTATAATCACCCAGTTACGTTGTGATGGTTGATAGCACATAAGGCATTCCTCTAGTATCCAGGAGTTGCATAATCTCATAGTCGAAGGAATATGTATTTGACATGAAGAAAGCAATAACAATAAAACTGAACGATCATTATGCTAAGATAACAGATGGGTCTTGTCCATCAAATCATTATCCTAATGATGTGATCCCATTATCAAAAGACAACTCATGTCCATGGTTAGGAAACCTTAACCATCTTTAATCAATGAGCTAGTCTAGTAGAGGCTTACTAGGGACACTACGTTTGTTTATGTATTCACACATGTATTAAGGTATCCGATCAATACAATTCTAGCATGAATAATAAACCATTATCATGAACAAGGAAATATAAAATAACAACTTCATTATTGCCTCTAGGGAATATTTCCTTCATATTTACCATTACCATTACTTGCTCATTGTAAATTATCTTGCTATCAAACTACTCATTACTGACAATTTCAGTGCTTGCAGAAGTTACCTTGCTGAAAACCACTTGTCATTTGCTTCTGCTCCTCGTTGGGTTCGACACTCTTACTTATCGAAAGGACTAGATTGATCCCCTATACTTTTGGGTCATCAAGGCTCTTTTCTGGCGCCGTTGCCGGGGAGCGAAGCGCTCTTGGTAAGTGGAAATTGGTAGGGAAAAAATATTACTACATGCTGAAATTTATTGTCACTTGTTACTATGGATAACAATCCTTTGAGGGTTTTGTTCGGGGTATCTTCACTTCGACTGGAACCACAATTAGTTGCCCCTCAACCTACTGCACCTACTTAAAATATTGGTTATGATATTCCTTCGGGTATGATAGAACAACTGCTAGCTAATCCTTATACAAGAGATGGAACTTAACACCCTGATATGCACTTGATATATGTGGATGAAATTTGTGGATTATTTAAGCTTGTAGGTTTATCCGGAGATGAAGCTAAGAAGAACGTTTTCCCTTTATCTTTGAAGGGAAAAGAATTGACATGGTATAGGCTATGCGATGATATTGGATCTTGGAACTGGAATCGATTGAAATTGGAATTTCACCAAAAAACTTGTCCTATGCATCAGTTCATCGTGATCGGAATTACATATATAATTTTTGGCCTCGTGAAGGAGAAAATATTGCTCTAGGTTGGGGGAGGCTTAAGTCAATGTTATATTCATGCCCCAATCATGAGCTCTCGAGGGAAATTATTATTCAGAACTTTTACGCTCGACTTTCTTGTGATGATTGATCCATGCTCGATACTTCTTGTACTGGTTCTTTTATGAAGAAGATTATTGAATTCAAGTGGGATCTTCTAGAAAGAATTAAACACAACTCTGAAGATTGGGAACTCAATGAAGGTAAAGAGCCAGGTATTAAGCTCGAGTTTGATTGTGTTAAATCTTTTATGAACACCGATACTTTTCAAAAGTTTAGCACTAAATATGGACTTCACTCTGAGATAGTAGCATCTTTCTCTGAATCATTTGCTACTCATGTTGATCTCCCTAGAGAAGTGGTTTAAATAGCACCCCCCTATTAAAGAAGAAACTAAAGAACCGGTAATAGCTAAAGATGAAACTATTATTTACAATGTTGATCCAGTTGTGCCTACTGCTTATATTGAAAAACCACCTTTCCTTATTAGGATAAAGGAACATGCTAAGGTTTCAACTGTGGTTCGCAAAAGTAATATTAGAGCACCTAAACCTGCTGAATAAATTAAAGTAGAACCTAGTGTTTCTATGGTTAAAGATCTCCTGGTAGAAAACACTGATGGGCATGTTATTTACTTCTGCGATGAAGTTGCTAGAATTGCCAAACTCGATGAAAAAGATAAACACACACCTGTTGTTGGCATGCATATTGTCTTAGTTAAAATATGAGATCATCGTTATCATGGTTTATGTGACTTAGGTGCTAGTGTGAGTGCTATCCCTTTTACCTTATATCAAGAAATTATGAATGACATAGCACCCGCTGAAATAGAGGACATAGATGTTACTATTAAACTTGCTAATAGAGACACCATCACACCACTTGGGATTGTTAGAGATGTTGAAGTCTTGTGTGGGAAAACAAAATATCCTACTGATTTTCTTCTTCTTGGTTCCCCACAAGATGACTTTTGTCCCATTATCTTTGGTGCCTTTCTTGAATACTGTCAATGAAACCATAGATTGTCATAAACAAACCGTCAATGTTAGCTTTGGTGATAAGTCTCATGAATTTAATTTTTCCAAGTTTAATAGACAACCTCATAAGAAAGAATTGCCTAGTAAGGATGAAATAATTGATCTTGCTTCTACTAATGTGCCTCCTACTGATCCACTAGAACAATATTTGCTAGACCATGAAAATGATATGCATATGCATGAAAGAAATGAAATAGATAAAATCTTCTTTGAACAATGACCTCTGCTTAAACACAACTTGCCTATTGAAACTCTAGGAGGCCCTCCTCCACCTGAAGGTGATCCTGTGTTTGAATTAAAACAATTGCCTGACTCTTTGAAATATGCTTGTCTTAATGAGAAAAAGATATATCATGTTATTATTAGTGCTAACCTTTCAGAACATGAAGAAGAAAGATAATTGAAAATTCTGAAGAAGCACCGAGCTGCTGTTGGATATACTCTTGATGATCTTAAGGGCATTAGTCCCACTCTCTATCAGCACAAGATTAATATGGAACATAATGTTAAGCCCTTGTTGATCATCAACGATGTTTGAATCCTAAGTAGAAAGAAGTGGTAAGAACTAAAATACTAAAGCTTCCGGAAGCAGGTATATCTATCCCATAACTGATAGTAGATGGGTAAGTCTCGTTCATTGTGTCCCTAAGAAGGGAGGTACTACTATTGTTCCTAATGATAAGAATGAACTTATTCCACAAAGAATTGTTACTGGCTATAGAATGGTAATTGATTATAGAAAATTAAATAAAGCAACTAGAAAAGATCATTACCCTTTGCCTTTTATTGATCAAATGTTAGAAAGACTATCTAAGCACACACACTTTTGTTTTCTTGATGGATATTCTGGTTTTTCTCAAATACCTGTTTCACAACCTAATCAAGAGAAAACCACCTTTACTTGTCCTTTTGGAGCTTATGCTTATAGACGTATGCCTTTTGGATTATGTAATGCACCTACTAGCTTTCAAAGATGTATGACAACTATATTCTCTAATTTTTGTGAAAAGATTGTTGAGGTTTTCATGGATGATTTTTCTGTTTATGGAACTTGTTTTGATGATTGCTTAAGCAACCTTGATCTAGTTTTGCAGAGATGTGAGCAAACTAATCATGTCTTGAATTGGGAGAAGCGCCACTTTATGCTAAATGAACACTACAAAAAAATACACTTCTGTGATGATACGTGTTCGTCACAGTAGGTCACATTTTCTGTCATGCATGTACATCCATGACGATTTTATGACAGAATCAAGATAGTCATACCTGTGCTGTCGTAGAAGTGTTCCATGACATTACCAAAATTATCATCACGGAAGTGTCCACTTCCATGGCGATAAATCACGCGTCATGGAAGTGCTTTCGTGAAGGGCGACTGATACATGGCATCCACTGTAACGGGTTGTCATTAAGCTATCGGGTCCGGTTTTGGATCCGATAACCCACTACAGCCACGACCAATGGGGATTTTCCACGTGTAAATTTCTTATTGGCCGGAGGAACCACGTGTCGGATCACCGTTGGGACATATGTCATCCACTGATTGGTCCAAAGGCGCCTATGATACGTCGACACATGGCATGGCCCAGTAGAGGCCCATTCTAGTGAAAAGGCTGGTCTGTTTGACTTGGTCAAAAGGTAGTGGGCCGGCCCACAGAAAGCATGTTAACGACTTGTTCACATATAGCCCATTTGCAGCCCGCTAACTCACAGCCCGTTATCGCCTACCGGAATTTGGCCCAGTAGCGTCATCTGGGCCGTCCAATATGATTCTAGCCCATTGTAACTTCCGGCCCATGTATGGCCCATGACGTCTTTTGCCCCATATGAGTCCCTTTGTAAATCTTGGCCCATTAACGACCAGTGGTGAAACCGGCCCGTAATGAAAAGTGTATCGATTTATACCCATTAACGGCCCATTATTCCATTGGGCTGTTTCCAGCCCGTGTTACCTTTCAGCCTTCTCAGGGCCCATTTATTCTTGGGCTCATTTCCAGCATTCGGTTACTTACAGCCCGTATACTGGCCTTTTCTGCTTGTGGGCTAAATTCAGCCTGTGGTTACAGACGGCCCATTTGTGGCTCGTTTGTCCATTGGGCCGTTTTCATAGCGTCACCAAATACGGCCTATTAACGACCCGTTTTGGTCAGGCCATAAAATGTACGATTTCCACTCTAGCCCGTTTATGGCCCATTTTGCGGACCATTATTGGTCCACGAATAGTACGGCCCATGTTTGGCGAAACGATGATACGGCCCATAGAAGGCCCATGGATCCTACGGCCCGTAGAAGGCCCATTGATCGTCCGGCCCCTAGAAGGCCCATGGATCGTATAGCCCGTGGAGGTCCATGGTCACTACAAAAGGTAGTAGGACCATGGTTACAACAGTTCATGTGTTGCCATGGTTATTGTGGCCTAGTTATAAAAATGGGCCACAAGAAAAAACGCAAAAAAAGAACTGCAGTGACTACAAGAAAACAACTGAACAAGACAATAAGGAAATAAATAAGCAAGCAACTAACGCTAGGCTATTACGGCTATTACACCTATTACATCCACTTGGCATCAAAGTTCGCCACTAGTGCAAATATAGGGAACAAAGCAGCATATTACATACAATGGCCGTCTAAATTGCCCAGCAATGCAAATAAACGCGGCGGCAAAACAAGTCCATAACTGAAACAACTTCAGAAGAGCTCAAGAAACGTTATCCTAGGTATCCACCATGCTGGCAGTAAGCTTAGCAAGCTTATTAGCTTTGTCCTGTTTGGCGCTAAAATCCTCCAACGCTTGATGTTGCACCAGAAAGTATGCATTTGCATGCTCCAGGGACTACCGCAGTCCTTCGGCTTCTTTTCGCAGTACCGCTGATCAATGTCTTTCAGCTTGTAGTTGAGACTCAAGAAACCGAACTGATTCAGACAGTGAGTTTGAATAGCTTGTGCCAATGGTAGTGGCCAGTAACTCGAACACTAAACCAAGACAGGACTTTGGGGTTGTCTCACTGTCTTCAAGATAGTTTTCCTTCGCTGTTTTAACAGCTTTGTTGGAAACCAACACAGATGTCTCACTATCCTGAACCTTATCTGCATTACTCCCTTTACCATTGCTTAATAAGGCACTCATCCCCAATATTCTGCCAGCATTCTAAAAGAAGAAACAAGCAGACACATAATAGCTTTAGCATGTACTAGTATATGAAACTCATTTTGGTGAACCAATTCATTAGTAAGGTGGACAGGATTAAACTACCAAGTCTTCTATTGCCAAGTAGTGCATAATAAAAGCATCAAACAAACATATATCTATGTCCTATGGTCACTGCATTGTCTTGCCAAATCAAAATAGAGACACGGTTCAAATCAATCAGTTCAAGACAAAGCAACACTGAAAGAATACAAAGCGTGGGAAACTACACGACACAACAAGGTTTCAGATGGGTACCACGGGTCTACATGTACAACAACACTATTGGCTCTATTGTGATGCGAGTAATGGGCATGATATGAGAAGTCAACTATATACACAATTGAAATTGAAATCAACAGAGCTATTTATAAGAGCAAACCTATTAAAGAAACATGCGTAAACATACCTATTGTGCCATTGGATTTTTGACTGGATCCTTCAATTTAAAAATAAGTTTGTATGATTAAACACAATGATACAACAGCAAAGCAGTATGCAGGATAACAATGGAATCTTAAATGAGAACAGTTGTTCTTCAGGTTTAAGCACTTGTTCTACATGAACAGAGTACAGTAAGACGCAGGCATATAATACTTTAAAATAAAAAATGAGCTCATAGACCTTACCACATTATTGGTTCGGGACCAGTACAGAACAAGGCGTTCCCAGTCATCGTCCAGTAAATGTGTCTCAGGAGAACGTAAGGGAATTTGATGAGTTTCTTTGCCACTGAAGTACATTTTCTTCAGGTAATTCTGATATTGCCACAAAGCATTCTTGAAGATAGAAGAGGTATTAGCACAGGTTACCTCATCCTGTGTTTCCAAATCGGTCCTTCTCTACAGATAAAAATGGGAAAATTTGTTGTATTATAACAATCATGGAGGTAGAATGTATGGGACAAAGCAAAGTAATTGCCATGAATAACATTACTTACACATAACTCCTGGACAAACACCTACAACTGGCATTTTCCTTCATCTTTGGTATAATATTTCCATGATGGGAAGATATGCACATATGATTTAACAACATCAAATGCGATAGATGCTAAACTATGAATGGCTGGTTGTGCTTCCTCCACAGGAATAGGTGTACTAACTGGTGGATTTGGGGTTCGCCGTGGTAGTACTGGCGCTTTGCGCACTGGAGCTGCCTTACTAACTGCTCTTGTTTGGGAGCTCTGTGGTGGAGATGGTGTTGTGTTAACAGGAACTGGGTTACTATCTGCCAGGGTTGGGGTTAGATTGGGTGAAACTGGTTCTCTGTCCATCGCAGTAGGGGTACAATCTGCGAGAGTCTGGATTATGTGTGGTAGGGCTGGTTCTCATGCATGTACAACCGGGGTGCTATCTCGTAGAGCTGTTTTATTTGAAGACCGTGTTTTTACTCTGCTAGATATTGCCATCACCCGCTCCAATTCAAATGGCTGATAAATAGGAAACATAGTTGAATGTACAAACATTGTATGAGAGACAGATGCAATAGATAGTGTGGAAAAAAGAGGGCATGAACACTGGTACGCGTCGATGCTAAAAAGGATAGCATGACATAATTTCACATATATCATGTATATCTAAACTGGATATCATAGCATGACATGATTCAAAGATATGATGACTAACTAAACAGGATGTCATGAGATAATTATATGATGTTTTTAGTAAACAGGTTCGCATGACATAATTCACATACATGTCATCTAAGTAATCAGGATCGCATGATTTAATTCACATATGTGATTATATGCTAAGCAGAGGGCATTCACATATATGATGTCTGAACTAAGAACATGGTATTGAA
The DNA here is from genome assembly GCF_018294505.1 of Triticum aestivum. Taxonomy (NCBI): domain Eukaryota; kingdom Viridiplantae; phylum Streptophyta; class Magnoliopsida; order Poales; family Poaceae; genus Triticum; species Triticum aestivum. The sequence goes on from NC_057795.1 coordinate 234,745,732, forward strand.
TATTGTGTATATGATGTCTAAACTATGCAATACAAGACACCATATGCATGATATGAGCAGTATAACCATGCTAAGTTAGAGCATACACCTCGGTGGGGGAATAGGACTGGTCATCTGTCTTTGAATCAATCTTTGAGGAGCTATCGGGAACTAGCAATAGATCTGCTTCGACAGGTAGCACTGTCTGCTTTGAAGACCTTCTTTTCACTCTAGATTATTCCATCACCCACTCAAATGGCTGATTCACAGGAAGAGTAGTTTAATGTACAAACATTGTCGACAAATGGAAATATAATGAAGAAAAGGATGTGAAAGATATCATTCAAGTATATGATGCCTGGTTAAATAGGATGTCATTGCATATTTCACATATATTATGGCTGGCTAAAAGAGATGAGATTGCATAGTTCCCATATATGATATAGAAACTAAACAGGTGGCATTACAGAACATGTGTAAACTAAGAAGATGAAATATATGATGTCTAAAGTAGCCACTGCAAGGCAACCTATGCATGATATGAGTAACATCATCATGCCAAGTTAGAGCAAACACCTTGGGGGTAAATAGGAGTGGTTAGCTACGTCTGAATCCACCTCAGAACAGATATCTTCCTCTGGATAACAATCTGGGAGGGGGAGGGTTTTCCATTGAACCCACCATGGAGCGACGTCTGCATGACATTGTATTGCCGCGCAAAACTCTTCTCTTTTTCTCTGCATGTTTAGCATGACTGTGTAAAATATCTAACATGCATACGATAAAAATATAGTGATATTATGTAAGGAGAGCATGCAGAAATCTAGAGTGATGGTAACAACCAGTGGATGGATCCAAAAATAATGATAGCATGTTGATGATAGCTTTAATTCAATAAAAAGATAGATGATGATTGCTTTAGTATTTATTTCTCACCCAAGATGAACAACATAGGCATATATACTATTTATTGCTGCCTCGATATGTGCCAGATAATAGACAGAGATACTATTCATTGCTGCCTCTATATGTGCCCCAAAACTAATTTTAAAACTCAAGTTTGAACATTAATTTGGACCTGACTTGGAGTCTAAGAGGTGAACAGGATGATAAAGTAGCAGGTAATATTAATCAATGCATAATATAAGCAGAAACAAAAGAGTGCGACCTCTCTTGTGGACCCATCTACTCCTCAGGTTCATCTGCTGAGTCGATGATGGTGATGCCGTTGCGGTGGGTGCCGGCGACGGGGAAGGAGATCTGAGGCGGCGAAAGACGGTCAGTGTTGGGATATAACTACTGTCTATGAACCGCCCAGGAGGGGCCGAGTTATACCAATGGCGACTTATCAATAAAGATGGCGGGTCATAGCAAGCCCATTGACGGCCCAAGACCCAGAGGCGACTTAAGGCCCAAGAGGATGAACCGCCATATGAATGACTTGTATTGTAAGGCAAGTTTAGTTAGTCACCGAGCCGGACACGTTGTGTATGAGCCGGCCGAGACTCTGTATGTCACCGGGCATCAACCTGTGTACATAAAGGGACGACCCGGCAACGAGTTAGGAACAAGAAAGAAGAGATCGAGGACTAGGTCAAGCGTATTCGCTCCTTGGTAATTGAAGCCCAAGCAATACCACCCTACACTGGATTAGGCCTTTACCTCCACCGCAAGGGGCTGAACCAGTATAAATTCTTTCTGTCCCTTTTCCCGTTTAACCCCTTCAAGCTAACTACGTTGCGATGGCTCCACACCAAAGTCCTTACGCTAGGGCATCTGATGTGACAATTCCATGATAGTTGGAGCCCACCATGGGGCCAGCGCACGGTGGTTTCGAGTTCTTGATGGGTAGCTTCACAGGGCTCAAGGGGTACTTTGTGGGCCGCATGACCAATAGTCATCGAGGCAAGCTATACATCAACAACGAGGGCTGGGGCCCTGAGGCCGGCTCAATTGAGTGCGGGTATCGGGTCCCCTTTGGCGGAATCCATGTCTTCATTGGCAAGATTGGTGAGTCGGAAGCTGAGCCAAATGTCTGCATCGACATCATCGAGTCGGCTCAGCGCGCGCGATCCACCAAGGTTAAAGCCACCCCGAAGCATGGAGCAGAGCTAGAGAGAGGATCTGAATCTGGTCAAGAGACGGTTGTCTACTCAGGCGATGATTCCTCTACCGATGAGACTAACTCCATCTATCAGGTTCCGGATGGCAGGCTTGGGGGCTGTTCCGATGGTGACAGTATTCCGGACCCTTGCGAGCTACCACACCAGGTCACGATCTTCATGGCCGGTACACAGCCAGGGAAGGATTCAATGACTGCGGCAACAATGATCTCTGAGTCAGCAACGATAATGGCTGCAGGGGCAGGAGGCCCTGTGCGCCCGCCGGCTCAAGTCTTGTTCAATTTGTTGGATGCTCTGACAATGTTGGTAACGACGGAGGTTAACCCGGTGAATCAAACTCAGCATAATGCGAAGGTTGCAAAATTGCATGATGAGCTAGCACAAGCCAAGGAGGAGCTAAACACAGGGAACACTCAGATGGCAACGGAGCGAGCCGTCTTACAGAGGGAGGTAGAACGGCTTCAGGCACTTCCGCTTAAGCTTGGACCGGGACACATCAAACGATGTCTTCAACAGAAGGCATGTGAGCAGGCTGCCCCTGACTTACAATGCGAGGAACCTTTTCAACACGCCTGGGGCAGGAACCAGTAACCCGCCTGGTGTGGATCGAGTCGTTGAGGCACCGACGGCTGGAGAATTGGTTCAGCCACGAGCTGCAGACCCACCACGTTTGAACTTGACCCCTCCTCAGCATGTTCGGACACCTCCGGGGCATTTTTCTAACCCCTTGGATAACATGATAGCTGTGGCTACTTGATTGGTGGCTCTCCCAGCTCTGGATGAGTCGCCAGCGGCAATGGAAATATGGCGAGCCAGAGAACTTCTTCAGACGGCTGCGGCCCAACAGGCGGCTTATTCGTAAAGTCGTGATCGTATCCACTCAACACCACGTCCAAGAAGGAGTTATAGCACGCATATTGATGAACCGACCGTGTCAAGCAGTGAACGACACCGCAATCAGCCTCGTAGGCCTGACCCGCCTTGCGCAAGTAATGATGCTCAGGCTTTGGTAGACCAGGGTAGAGCGCGGTGTGAGGCGGAGCTGGCGGATCAGTTGGCGGCTCAACAACAACCTCCGGTTTATCCTTCAGCATCCATGGAGGCAGGGTGACCTCTAGAACCTTGGGTGTGCGATGTTTAGTGCCGGATCTATGCAATGAACGCTTTCCTAAGGATTTGAAGGGCCCCCGTAAGGTGCCTAATTACACGGCGGATCAACCCCTAGAGGCTTGGATTGAGAGTTATGAGATGGTTATGGAGATGCTGGATGTTGGTGATGCTGCATGTGCTAAATATTTCACCATGATGTTGGATGGGCCGGCTCGTGCTTGGTTGAAAAGCCTGCCAGCTAACTCTATTGGATCAAGGGCAGAGTTGAAGAGGTGTTTCATCTAGAATTTTAAAGACACGTGCAAGCAGCCTATGCCAATTCTGGATTTGGATTCTTGTGTCCAAGGTGAGCGCGAATCAACAACCCATTGGGTGCGCCGGATCTCAGCTATCATACACTCGTCAGATAGTATCAATGCCGGTTAAGCAGTCCTGATGTTGGAGAAAATTGCCGTTTCACCCCCCTTAAGCAGAAGCTGGGGCAGCTTAAACGCCACTACAATGACATGGGGGAGCTAATGGCCGCTCTCGTCAAATATGCCGACTCTGATAGTACCAAGGACCCCGAGTTTGATGATGAGAAGCCAGTTAAGGGAAAGAAGGGCGGCAATATGAAAGGGTAGCAGCATAACCCAGCAGGTCAAGGTGGCAATGGTAAGCGCAAGGCTGACGGTAATTTAGACTTTGTGGCTAACACCAATACGCAAAATAATAATCAGCGTCACAAGGGAAAACCGGCCCGATTTGGAGGACCGAGATTTAACATTGAGGCAATGATGAATCAGCCTTGCCCAAAGCATGGTACGCGCGAGAAGCCGGCTAATCATTTGTGGAAGGATTGCTTCATCATGAAGGAATATAGGAAATCCATTTTTTTCAGAACAATCATGGCCCAAATGGCAGTTCCGGATCCGGCTCTCACGGACCTGGCTTTGGTGGTGGCAGTTCAAACTCTGGCTTCCAGGGCCAAGGCAATCAAGGTGGTTTTAATCAACAGTCTGGTCAAGGGAATCAGCAGCAGCAATCTGGTTATCAAAGTAATCCCAAGCATCTGAATGGTGGTCAGTATCATGTGTTCACTACAAGTCTATGTAAGCGAGATCAGAAAATCCATAAGTGGGCGGTGAACTCTGTTGAGCCGGCGGTGCCTCATTACTTAAGGTGGTCTGGATAGCCTATTGTATGGAGCCGAGAGGATCACCCGCCCCATGTTGACAATCCTGGTCAGTTGGCATTGGTGGTTGCTCCACAGGTGGGAGGATATAAGCTCACGAAGGTGCTCATGGATGGAGGCAGCAGTATCAATATCCTTTACTATGAGACCTTTTGTCATATGAATTTGACTGACAAGGATCTTAAGCCGTCTTCTACTGTCTTTCATGGAGTAGTGCCTAGTAAGTCGGCGTATCCAGTGGGAAGGATAACACTAGAGGTGGCTTTTCGAGATGACAATGATTCCAGAGCTGAGAAGTTAACCTTTGAGGTAGTAAAAATCAAGAGCCCGTACCATGCTTTGTTTGTGCGGCCGGCTTACGCCAAGTTTATGGCACAGCCGTGTTATGTTTATTTGTAGCCTAAGATGCCGGGTCAGAAGGGCACCATCATGGTGCATGGTAATAGAAGAATCACTCTGGATTGTGAAGAGGGTGATGCTGCTTATGCTGAATCGGCTTGTGCCACTGAGGAACTTAAGTTTTATAAAGACAATGTTGACCCGGTGGATATGACGCCTTTGAAGAAGCCAACCACAGAGAATGATCCCTTAATGAAGTTTAAGTCGGCAGATGATACTAAGATGGTTGATTTTGTTCCTGGCAACTCATCAAAGCAGTTCAACATCAGTGCTAATATGGATCCGAAATAGGAAAGTATGCTCATCGAGTTCATCCGTGAGAACCGGGACATCTTTGCATGGAAGCCTTCTGACATGCCATGTGTACTGAGGGAACTCGCTGAGCACACTCTTAATGTGGATCCCAAGTTTAAGCAGGTAAACCTGTTTCTTCATCGGTTTAATGAGGAGAGGCGCAAGGCAATTGGTGAAGAGGTGGCCCGGCTCTTGGCGGCAGGGTTCATCATTGAAGTTTTTCATCCTGAGTGGTTGGCTAACCCGGTGCTAGTACTTAAAAACTAGCACTTGGCGTATGTGTGTGGATTATAAAGACCTTAACAAGGCATGTCCGGCTGATCCTTTTGCTCTCCCGCGTATTGATCAGATTATTGATGCTACGGCGGGTTGTGAGCGTTTGATTTTTTGGATCATACTCTGGTTATCATCATATCAAAATGGCAGTGAAGGACCAAGAGAAGACAGCTTTCATCACTCCCTTTGGAGCCTTCTTGATGCGGAGCATCCCATGTTCATCCGCATGTACACTCCGACTACTCTCCAAACCCCAAGAGGACATATGACGAGACCTCGTACATACTCCATTGGACACAAGGTGAACTCGCTCATCTCCTAATCGTCACTTTCCACATGTGAGACATGGCTACTACTGACACATATGTGCTATGCATGACCAGGAACAAAGAGGAAGGCCATGGAACAACTAGGAGCATTGGACAAGACGGTGAGGACACCAAGCGCGAGGAACAAGAGGAAGAGCTGCCAGGAAGATACAACTCTCGGACGTCCGATGACCTCCGGACGACCGACGATCTCAGGACGTCCAATGCCTGGAGACTCCACCAGCCAGATCGACTACAGCCGAGGCAACCTACAGCGCCCGGACGACCGCCTGACACCGGACGTCCGACACCATCAGCGCTTGGACGACCAACACTGACTGGACGTCTAACACTATCGGACCAGAGCCAAAATGTCGGAAGTCCAAAGACTTCCGGACGACCGGATGCCCGCGAGCAACCGGACGACCGACAGCCGTCGGACGTCCGACGCCTCTCTGACAGAGATCGGGCCCGAGAGCCATGTATCCCTCTCCCACTTAACCCTTCGTGGACCTAGACTATAAATACCCCCTACCTCCTCCTAGCTAGGGTAGCAAAGGATTAGCTCATATTTGTGTGAGAGCTTTGCTCATCCATTTGGATACTTCTCCATTGGAGTTCACGACCTCTTCGGAGAAGATCCCCCAAGCAGATTCAAGACCCGTTTACGGGAAGTCCCCCTCAAGACCTTCTCATGGAGAAGAACTACCGCCACTTGTATCATCCCTTGTTGGATTCGGGTCGTGTATCTCTTTGTGTTTCGAGGATCTAGCATATGTGTGACCATATCTTGTTGGTTGAGTGATTTTTGTTGTGTTTCCCCTCGTTTCCCCCCTTGCGTTCTTCGTGTTCTTCATAGGATCCCCTCCAATCGTGAAAGATCGGGCATCTAGGGTTCTACCCTACATCATCTTTGTATCATGAGCTGCATTGATCACATATTTGGAGCCCCTACCCTTTGTTTTTAGCTTGATTTTGTTGTGTTCTTCCCCATTTTCGAAAATCCCCACCAAAAATAACCCTAAATTTTTTTGTGATTTGTTGGTTTGATGATGTTTGGTTGATTTTGATCCATGGATTTGCTTTGTTCGAGTGGATCTAGCATCTCCCCAAGTTTCCCCACTTTACCTCCACGAAACGTAATCAATTTTGACCCTGAGATCTCCATTTTCCGCCCAAAATCACGTCCCGAAACTCAGATCTCGAGTTGACCTCGACCCACCGGACAACCGACGTTTTTCAGACGTCTGGAGCCCCTAGAACCATCGGACGCCTGACACTTACCAGACGTCCGACACCCTCGATACAGAACCAAAACATCGGATTTCCGCCCATTTCCAGACGTCTGTCCCGCGCTCCAGCCACCGTTCGTCCAACCTTTATAGGACGTCCGACCCCTGTGAATACTGACATCGGCTGATTTTTGTTTCGGCCATAACTAATTCATCCAAACTCCGATTTTGACGTTCTTTAGCTCGTTTTGAAGATATTGACATCCCCCATCCCACGAAAATACTACCAACACCATTTGATTCCATCAAATTTTTGGAATTTTGGTGTCTTTTCCTAGGGCTTCCACCACATTATCCGCTACACCACCACCGACTTCTGCAACCTAACCCATTTTACTTGCCATAGCATTAGTGGTTGCTTGAGTAGTGGTTCGAGTCTCCTAAGGTGTTTCGGCTACTTAGGGACGGTCGCTTCTTCATCAACCACTACCACCACTTCCGCATAACCTTGCCCACCATACACTTCCACCCCAACTTAACCCAATTTTGTTTGAGCTTGTTTGAGTTGTGGCTTGTGTTTCCTAAGGTGTTTCGGCTACTTAGGGCGGCAACTTCAACTCCGACACGTGTATAGCCTATCATTCCACTTCCGCATTGCCAAGTGCAAACTACCACTGCTTTCCGCTACCACCATTTGACTTTTGTCCTTGAGATTTGGAGTTGTGGTTTTTCCGTTTCCTAAGGTGTTTCGGCTAATTAGGGACGGTTCGACTTTGAGAACACCGCCACTCATCATCGCCACGAGTTTGTGATCGACATTAACAACTTAACTATTTTGACACCCCCAACTGTAAGCAAGGACGGTAACCTCGACGATGCCATTGTATATTCCCCTTGCAATTGCATTGATAAACCCTAGCCCATTTTGCGTCACTTGCCTATCGAGACTAGCCTTTGAGTATTGCTGGCAATGTTACTTGTGCACATTAGTGATCATCAACCTACACCTCCCATTGCATACATACCATATTATATTGGTATCATCATATCATCTCTTGTGTCACAAGATTGTTCCCGCATATACATAATTGCTATCTTTGTTTGTTCATTGTGCAAAAGTGGACATACAAAAACAAGGAATAAAGCTTTTAAGCAAAAGAGAGAGAGATCGAAGAAGCTTGTAAGCAAGTGCCATAGCATCATACCACATCGCATATAAGATTGTCATATCCGATCATCTTGGATCATCTTGTGGAACACCGGGAACCATACATACGTAGCATACTTGGGATAGAAAGTTTATCCATTTTGCTGTGCACAAGTGTCGTATCCTCCTATTGATCAATCATGCTAGCGTCTCTCTTGAGTTGTGCAACACGAGCATTTTCCGTGGATTCCACATTTTGTGCCCATTCCTTGGTTGCACAACCGCATTTATCTATCCGTGTGTGTGTGTTTTCGTGTGCCACATATTGCTATTGGTCTATGATACGTCTCCAACGTATCTACTTTTCCAAACATGTTTGCCCTTGTTTTGGACTCTAACTTGCATGATTTGAATGAAACTAACCCGGACAGACGCTGTTTTCAACAGAACGACCATGGTGTTGTTTATTGTGTAGAAAACAAAAGTTCTCAGAATGACCTAAAAATCCACGGAGATAACTTTTGGAAAATATAAAAAATACTGGCGAAAGAATCAAGGCCAGGGGGCCCACACCCTGTCCACGAGGGTGGGGGCACGCCCCCTCCCCCTGGGCGCGCCCCTTGTCTCGTGGACCCCTGATGCTCCACCAACCTCAACTCCAGCTCTATATATTCCGTTTCATGGAGAAAAAATCAGAGAGAAAGTTTCATCGCGTTTTACGATACGGAGCCGCCACCAAGCCCTAATCTCCCTCGGGGGGGGGGGGGGCTGATCTGGAGTCCGTTCGGGGCTCCGGAGAGGGGGATTCGTCGCTGTCGTCCTCATCAACCATCCTCCATCACCAATTTCATGATGCTCACCGCCGTGCGTGAGTAATTCCATCGTAGGCTTGCTGGACGGTGATGGGTTGGATGAGATTTACCATGTAATCAAGTTAGTTTTGTTAGGGTTTGATCCCTAGTATCCACTATGTTCTGAGATTGATGTTGCTATGACTTTGCTATGCTTAATGCTTGTCACTAGGGCCCGAGTGCCATGATTTCAGATCTGAACCTATTATGTTTTCATGAATATATGTGAATTCTTGATCCTATCTTGCAAGTCTATAGTCACCTATTATGTGTTATGATCCGACAACCCCGAAGTGGCAATAATCGATATACTTCTCGGTGATGACCGTAGTTTGAGGAGTTCATGTATTCACTATGTGTTAATGCTTTGGTCCGGTACTCTATTAAAAGGAGGCCTTAATATCCCTTAGTTTCCACTAGGACCCCGCTGCCACGGGAGGGTAGGGCAAAATATGTCATGCAAGTTCTTTTCCATAAGCACGTATGACTGTATTCAGAATACATGCCTACATTACATTGATTAGCTAGAGCTAGTTCTTTGTCAGCCTATGTTATAGCTATTACATGAAGAATCGCATCCGACATAATTATCCATCATTGATCCAACGCCTATGAGCTTTTCACATACTGTGCTTTGCTTATTTACTTTTCCGTTGCTACTGTTACAACTACTACAAAACTGTTATCTTTACTTTTGCCACTGTTACCATTACTATCATACTACTTTGCTACAGATACTAAGTTATCCAGGTGTGGTTGAATTGACAACTCAACTGCTAATACTTGAGAATATTCTTTGGCTCCCCTTGTGTCGAATCAATAAATTTGGGTTGAATATTCTACCCTCGAAAGCTGTTGCGATCCCCTATACTTGTGGGTTATCAAGACTAATTTCTGGTGCTGTTGCCGGGGAGCATAGCTCTATTCTTTGAGTCACTTGGGATTTATATCTGCTGATCACTATGAAGAACTTGAAAGACACAAGAACTAAGATTTTTCCCTCAACTATGAGGGGAGGTAAGGAACTGCCATCTAGCTCTGCACTAGATTCTCCTTCTGTTATGAGTAAGCTTGCGACACCTAAACCTGCTACTGCTATGAATTCTGATATGTCGCATGTTATTGATGATGCCACTTCTGCTATGCATGATACTTATGATGAAACTACTTCTGTGCTTGATACTACTGTGCCATTAGGTGAGTTTCTTGATGAACAACTTGCTAGGGTTAGAGAGAATGAAATTATTGATGATAGTGACGATGAAGGTTCTCCCCCTGATTATGAATTGCCTATTGTTCCTGAGGGTTATGTTATGGATGAAGAAGCTGCTAGAGCTATTTTTGCTTGCAATGATAGATATGATCTTAAAAAGTTATTAGCTAAATGGAAGCAGCAATCCCTTAAAGCTAGAATGAAACATAACCCCGCTTTTTCTACTTCACCTATCTGTGTTACTGATAAGGATTATGAATTCTCTGTTGATCCTGAGATTATTACTTTGGTTGAATCTGATCCTTTTTATGGCTATGAATCTGAAACTGTTGTGACACATCTTACCAAGTTAAATGATATAGCCACCCTGTTTACTAATTATGAGAAGTCTTGCTATTATTATATCCTTCATATATTTCCATTCTCATTAAAGGGTGATGCTAAAACTTGGTTTAATTCTCTTGCTCCTGGTTGTGTGCATAGTCCCCAGGATATGATTTATTACTTCTCTGCTAAATATTTCCCTGCTCATAAGAAACAAGCTGACTTGCGGGAAATATATAATTTTGTGCAAATCGAAGAAGAGAGTCTCCCACAAGCTTGGGGGAGGCTTTTCCGATTACTTAATGCTTTGCCTGATCATCCTCTTAAGAAAAATGAAATACTTGATATCTTTTATAATGGACTAACCGATGCTTCCAAGGACTACTTGAATAGTTGTGCTGGTTGTGTTTTCATGGAAAGAATAGTCGACCAAGCTGAATTACTATTGTATAATATGTTGACTAATGAAAATAATTGGACTCTTCCTGAGCCAATTCCTGAGGCAATTCCTGAGCCAGTTGAGCCAACTCCTGAGCCAATGCCTAAACCAACCCCGAAGAAGAGGGGTGTTCTATTTCTCAGTCCTGAAGATATGCAAGAGGCAAAGAAATCTATGAAAAAAAAGGTATTAATTCTAAAGATGTTAAGAATTTACCTCCTATTGAAGAAATACATGGTCCTAATTTACCGCCTGTCGAAGAAACACATTGTCTTGATAACCCGACACAGGTAGTAAAGGTAAATTCTCTCTATATATATGATAAAGTTGAAATCCCGTCTACTAAATTTCATAGCCCATGCTTAGATGAATTTGATGACTTTATGGCTAGGCAAGAAAGTTTTAATGCTTATGTTGGTAGAGAATTAAAGAATAATGCTTTCGAGATAGGACGCTTGAGTGATTATATGGCTAGAGTTAAAGGTGAACTTAAACTTATTAGCAAATATGCTTCTATGGTCACCACTCAAGCAGAGCAAGTACTTAAAGGTCAAAGTGATTTGCTTGATGAATTAAATAATAAACATGACTTTGCTGTTAGAAGTGGCTACTAGAACTGGTAGAATGGCTCAGGAACCTTTGTATCCTGAAGGCCACCCTAATAGAATTGAACAGGATTCTCAGAGAAATAATTTAGAGGGACCTAGTTCTTCTAAAAAGAAGAAAAAGAAAAATGATAGGACTTTGCATGCTTCTAGTGAACCTGTTATAGACACACCTGAGAATCCCAATGATATCTCTATTTCTAATGCTGAAACACAATCAGATGATGAACATGAACCTAGTGATAATGTTAAAGATAATGTTCATGTTGATGCTCAACCTAGCAATAACAATGATGTAGAGATTGAACCTGCTGTTGTTCTTGATAACCCACAATCAAAGAATCAACATTATGATAAAAGAGATTTTGTTCCTAGGAAGCACCGTAAAGAAAGAGAACCATGGGTCCAGAAACCCACGCCCTTTCCTCCTAAACCATCCATGACAAAGGATGAAGAGGATTTTGAGTGCTTTGCTGAAATGATAAGACCTATCTTCTTACGTATGCGCTTAACTGATATGCTTAAACTAAATCCTTATGATAAATATATGAAGGATATCATTACAAATAAAAGAAAGATACCGGAAGCTGAAATTTCCACCATGCTTACTAATTATACTTTTAAGGATGGAATAGCAAAGAAACTTGGAGATCCAGGGGTACCAACTTTACCATGCTCCATTAAAAGATATTATGTTAAAACTGCTTTATGTGATCTTGGAGCTGGTGTTAGTGTTATGCCTTTGAATTGAATAAGTTGACACCTACTGAAATATCTTTGCAAATGGCCGATAAATCAACTGATATACCTGTCAGTATTTGTGGGGATGTGCCTGTTGTGGTTGCAAGTGTCACTATCTTAACGGACTTTGTTATTCTTGATATTCCCGAGGACGATAGTATGTCGATTATCCTTGGTAGACCCTTTTTGAATACTGCAGGGGCTGTTATTGATTGCAACAAAGGCAATGTCACTTTTCATGTTAATGGTAATGAGCATACGATACACTTTCCGAGGAAACAACCTCAAGTTCATAGAATCAATTCTATTGGAAAAGTTCCAACTATTATTATTGGAGGTTTTGAATTTCCCCTTCCTACTGTCAAGAAAAAGTATGATATTCTTAATGTTGCGGATGTTCATATCCCCGTTGAGGTAACCTAGTGTTATTCGAAATTTCTCCGGTTCCATGTTATTGGGAATGAGCTTATTAACAAGACTTGATCAACCTTGTTAGTGGATTCATTTTGATGATCATGAGATGGATGAAACTAGAAGGCACAACCTTCTATACCCTCTTTTTTACTTTCTGTTATTTAGAATAAACAAAGCAAAAATAATATTATCTCTCTGTTTTCTGAATTATCCTTGCAATAAAAAATATCCCGAAAATAAAATTGCTCCAAATGCCCTGCAAATTTAGTATAATTTTTTATGGAATATTTGAGTATTTTAGGCACTAAGAACACTGCAGGGGGGCAAGCACCTGGCCACGAGGGTGAAGGGCGCGCCCACATCCCCTGGGCGTGCCTCCCTGTCTCATGGGCCCACGGTGGCCCCCCTCCACTTATTCCTGCACCCACACACTCCATCTTCCTCCCAAAAAATCCCCATCCAGCTCAAGCGCGAGTTCAAGCTCATTTTGCTACGATTTTTATCTCCTTGCTCAAAGCTCCATTCACAAAACTGCTTTGGGAGATTGTTGCTTGGTATGTGACTCCTCCATTGGTCCAATTAGTTTTTGTTCTAGTGCTTTATTCATTGCAAATTTTTGCTGCATAAGTGATCCTGTTCCTATGCTTGCATGTTAAATTTATGAGCTCCCAAGTAATTCTAATGCATGATATAGGCTCTAGGCACTTGTGGGAGCAGTTGCTACCAATCTTTACGCTCATCGAGGCCAGTCATCCGCTCTAGAGCCTGAGCCGGAACCTCCACTGGACCCTTATCGCCAATCATCTTATCAGTGGGATCCGGAGGAGATCACGAGCTAGTGGTATCCAGATGACACTCCTCAGTACACTGGGGAGAGTAGCCGCGGTCCTTGGCATTAGACTAACTTAGGCCAAAAGCCTAAGCATGGGGGAGTACGTATTTGTCACGGACTTTACATTCATCTTCACACACTATTCTAGTTGTCGGTGCTCACACTCTTTCATTGTATTATCCATGCTAGTTTATTTTCTTTTTCTAGCTTTCTTCTTGTGTGTTTGATAAACCTTAAGAAAAAAACCAAAAAAGTTAGTTAGTTTAATATCCATGCTTGTAGTAGCAATTAAATTGAAAACCCAAAAAGATTTCTCATTCTTCTTTTACTTGTTGGGAGCTTTCCCGTGTAAATAGTTTTATTTTCTTTTCTTTCCTTTGGGGGTCGAGAGTAGAAGACCATATTGAAAATGCTTAGTGGCTCTCATATGCATGATTGTTTATTTAACTAAGAGCCCATATTACTTTGTCTTCTCTCTTGAGTTGAATGCTTGCAGATTCTAGCTTAGTCCAATGCACGTGCACTATTATTATTATACACACAGTTCGGTCGTGCAAGTGAAAGGCAATAATGACAATATATGATGGACTGATTGAGATGAGAGAAGCTGGTATGAACTCGACCTCTTTTGTTTTTGTAAATATGATGATTTCATCATTCCTGAGTCATCTTATTATGAGTAAACATGTTTGCAATGACATTTAGAGATTATAGTTGCTTATGCCATGCTTAATTAGCTATGAGTTTATAATGGTTTACCTTGTGTGCCAACATGCTATTAAAATGATTGTGATGTGGTATGATGGGATGGTATCCTCCTTTGAATGATTCGAGTGACTTGACTTGGCACATGTTCACGCATGTAGTTGAAACAAATCAACATAGCCTTGATGATATTTATGTTCATGGTAGATTATATCCTACTCATGCTTGCACTTGGTGTAGATTAATTTTAATGCATGTTCATGACTGTTGTCGCTCTCTTAGTTGGTCGCTTCCCAGTCTTTTGCTAGCCTTCACTTGTACTAAGCAGGAATACTGCTTGTGCATCCAAATTCCATAAACCCCAAAGTTATTCCATATGAGTCCACCATACCTTCCTATATGCGGTATTTACCTGCCGTTCCAAGTAAATTTGTATGTGCCAAACTCCAAACCTTCAAATGAAATTCTGTTTTGTATGCTTGAGAAGCTCATGTTTCAACTAGGGTTGTCTGTATCTTCCATGCTAGGTGGGTTATTCTCAAGGGGAGTGGACTCTGCTCCTCATTCACGAGAAAATGGCTCGTAACCGGGATGCCCAGTCCCATGATAAAAAAGATCAAAGAAAATCAAAATAATTAAACAAAACTCCCCCAGGGTTGTTGTTAGTTGGAGGCACTCGTTGTTTCGAGCAAGCCATTGATTGATGCTTGTTGGTGGTGGGGGAGTATAAACTTTTACCATTCTGTTTGGGAACCACCTATAATGTATGTAGCATGGAAGATATCACCATCTCATAGTTGTTGCATTGACAGTGAAAGTATGCCGCTCATAATGTTATTCATCTCTATTTTAAAATTGAGCTCTGGCACCTCTACAAATCCCTGCTTCCCTCTGCGAAGGGCCTATCTATTTACTTTTATGTTGAGTCATCATCCTCTTATTAAAAAGCACCCGCTAGAGAGCATACTATCATTTGCATTCATTAATATTAGTTTATATTGGGTATGACTTGACTGGATCTCTTTTACCATGAATTACAATGTTTAGTCAGTCCTTGATCTTTAAAGGTGCTCTGCATTTATGTTTTGCAGTCTCAGAAAGGGCTAGTGAGATACCATCTTGTTATATCATATTATGATTGTTTTGAGAAAGTGTTGTCATCCGAGTTTTATTATTATTGCTCGCTAGCTGATTATGCCATTGATATGAGTAAATATGAGACCTAAGTGTTATTGTGAATATTGTTAGTTCATAATATTTGCTGAAAACTTGAATGCTGGCTTTACATATTTACAACAACAAGAGCAAATAGAGTTTGTAAAAGTTTTTCTTTATCACTATCAGTTTATCAACTGAATTGCTTGAGGACAAGCAAAGTTTTAAGCTTGGGGGAGTTGATATGTATTCAATGTATCTACTTTTCCAAACACTTTTGCCCTTGTTTTGGACTCTAACTTGCATGATTTGAATGAAACTAACACGAACTGACGTTGTTTTCAGCAGAACTGCCATGGTGTTGTTTATTGTGCAGAAAACAAAAGTTCTCGGAATGACCTGAAAATCCATGGAGATAACTTTTGGAAAATATAAAAAATACTGGCAAAAGAATCAAGGCCAAGGGGCCCACACCCTGTCCACGAGGGTGGGGGCGCGCCCCCCCTGTCTCATGGGCCCCCTGATGCTCCACCGACCTCAACTCCAACTCTATATATTCCGTTTCACAGAGAAAAAATTACAGAGAAAGTTTCATCGCGTTTTATGATACGGAGCCGCCGCCAAGCCCTAATCTCTCTCGGGAGGGCTAATCTGGAGTCCGTTCGGGGCTCTAGAGAGGGGGATTCATCACCGTCATCATCACCAACCATCCGCCATCACCAATTTCATGATGCTCACCGCCGTGCGTGAGTAATCCCATCATAGGCTTGCTGGACGGTGATGGGTTGGATGAGATTTACCATGTAATCAAGTTAGTTTTGTTAGGGTTTGATCCCTAGTATCCACTATGTTCTGAGATTGATGTTGCTATGACTTTGCTATGCTTAATGCTTGTCACTAGGGCCCGAGTGTCATGATTTCAGATCTGAACCTATTATGTTTTCATGAATATATGTGAGTTCTTGATCCTATCTTGCAAGTTATAGTCACCTATTATGTGTTATGCTCTGACAACCCCGAAGTGACAATAATCAGGATACTTCTCGGTGAGGACCGTAGTTTGAGGAGTTCATGTATTCACTATGTGTTAATGCTTTGGTCCGGTACTCTATTAAAAGGAGGCCTTAATATCCCTTAGTTTCCACTAGGACCCCGTTGCCACGGGAGGGTGGGACAAAAGATGTCATGCAAGTTCTTTTCCATAAGCACGTATGACTATATTCGGAATACATGCCTACATTACATTGATGAACTGGAGCTAATTCGGTGTCACCCTATGTTATAGCTATTACATGAGGAATCACATCGGACATAATTATCCATCACTGATCCAATGCCTACGAGCTTTTCACATACTGTGCTTCGCTTATTTACTTTTCCGTTGCTACTGTTACAACTACTACAAAACTGTTATCTTTACTTTTGCCACTGTTACCATTACTATCATACTACTTTGCTACTAAAGACTTTGCTGTAGATACTAAGCTATCTGTGTGTGGTTGAATTAAAAACTCAACTGCTAGTACTTGAGAATATTCTTTGACTCCCCTTGTGTCAAATCAACAAATTTTGGTTGAATACTCTACCCTCAAAAGTTGTTGCGATCCCCTATACTTGTGGGTTATCAGTCTACTTGTTTCGCTTGCGAATTTGTGAATCTCTTTCAACATTATTGACTCTTGCTATCATTTTGCACCAAAATTTTGTGCCACTATCCTCACCGAGCTCCACCATAAGCCTTACTTGTGTAGGTGTGAGAAATTGACGAGATCAGTACCAATTGTGCTATTTCCTTGTTACATCATTGAGTGATCATTGATCCAGTTTCAACATCAGTCTACGTACATTTGGTATAGTTCTTCTATTTCTCCCACTCACATTTGCACGAGTCTTGTGATGGATAGGCAAGGCATTTCATCTACGGTCTTCGATAACAACGACGGCATGAACAACTACATCACCAAAGCATCCATCTTGGTCAACAATAACAAATGCAAGACACACATTCTACCTTGCGAGAGTGCAACGAGAACCTCTCAATCGACCTTCGTCACTCCGAAGCAAGGAAAAGGGACTATGTCAGATTTCGGGTTCCGGCAAACCCTTGAGGTTCCAACACTGGGGTGCGCACGAAGATCTCTCCCCTACCAGCTCACGTCTCGAAGTCTCGCAAGGATCTAAGCAAGAAAGATGAACACACAAGGGACACGAGATTTATACTGGTTCGGGCCACCATTGTGGTGTAATACCCTACTCCAGTGTGTGGTGTGGTGGATTGCCTCAGGGGCTGATGGTAAATAGTACAAAGGGAGAACAGCCTCGCGAGGGGCTGTTCTTGAGCTGGTGCGATGAACTGCTTGGGTGAGTTCAGTCGCTTCTCTCTCTCTCTCTCTCTCTCTCTCTCTCTCTCTCTCTCTCTCTCTGACCAATCTGTTTCTCGATCCCTCTACCCTTTGGTGGCTAGTCCTATTTATAGAGCGAGGCCCTTGGCCTCTTCCCAAATAATGAGTGGGAAGGGCGCCAACAATTGGCCATTTGAAGGGGAACATCTGGTACACTTATCCTCACTAAAGTTGGTCTTCGGCTGCCAAAGGCCCTGACGGTGATGCCACCCTGGGCTCCACGATGACCTCCATCCTGCCGTTCTGCTGGTCTTGGTCTTGTTGCTCCGAAACGGTAACCTTTGCCTGATGCCTTGGCCTGTGCTTGCCCCCTTTGCACCGAAAGGGAAACAAGGACACTGCACAGGCCGGTGCCCGGCTGGCGCCCGCCTGGCCTCGACCGTCATGGCTTGCGTCACTGGCCCCTCGGGAGGTGCCCTGCCTTGATCTCTCCGCCTCCTCGCTAGCCTTCCTGAGGAGGCTGCTCCCGAGGAAGCTCCGTGTCGTCCGCCCCGCGAGGCTTGGCCCCTCGCGAGGGTCTTGAGCTTGAGCTAATGAAGCTGGGCTGCATTGGGCCCCCACTTGAGCCACGCCGCAGGCCGCAGGTAGGCAAGTCTGGGGACCCCCGTTCCCAGAACACCGACAGTAGCCCCCGGGCCCAAGGCGTGCCCGAACTTGGCTTAGCAGAGAAGCGAAGGGGCAAGTGCGAAGGGGCAAGTGCGAAGCGCCGCGGGCCCCATCAGCCTGCGGCCTTGGGTGCCGCGTGGCGGTTGATTTGGACGTGGGCGTCTCCGCTTCCCCATGATGCCTCATTATGCGCCCGGCTAGGCGGACCCGTGGTTGCACACAGCTATTCCCCTTTCACCGCCCGCGCACTGCCTGCCCTTCCTCCTTCCTCGAGCCTCAACCTCCACCTCCAATCCAACTCGAGCTCTCCCCTTTTTTGACCGCCATGGTGCCCATGAAGAAGGAAAAGGGGAAAAAGCCCGTGCCTTCGTCCCGCTCGCCTCCGACGGTGGCCCCCGCCGTCGATCGATCGATCATACTCAATCCCGAGGCCCTGCGCAAGGTCTGCTCTGCTCTTGCCACCATCTTCAATGAGTGTGGCCGGACCACGGCCTGGCCTGCGTCCCATGCTTCCTTTGATAGGGTCGTCACAGAGGTCTGGTTCTTTGCCGACACCTTGTGGGCGGGTCGGGTTCCCCCTTTCTCTGCTTTCTTCAATGCGGTGCTCTCCCATTATTAGATCCACATGATGCACCTCGGGCCTGAGTCCATTACCCTCCTGGTTGTCTTTTCTTTTGTTTGCGAGGCAATGGTGGGCATTCCTCCTTCCGTTGCCCTACTGCGCCACTTCTTCTCTTTGCGCCTGAGCGACCCCACTCAATGCTCGGGGTGTGTGAGCTTCCTTGCTGTGCCAGAGACGGCTGCTTCAGGGATTGACTTTGGCCTTCCTCCCTTTGAGGCCAAGTTCAGAGAGCGGTGGCTGTATGTGGACGTTGGGGTACCCAGCCCCCTGCTCTAGAACCCAACCACGCCTGCTGTTCCCAGCTCAGGCTGGGCTCATGAGGCGCTTGTGAGCCATCGGCACGTCTTCGCCTGGCGCCGTTTCAAGACCTTGAGGGTGCTCAATGTGACGGCGCCCAAGGTGGTGAAGGAGTTCCTCAAGTGTCGCATTGCTCCTCTCCAGCGCCACTCTTGCCGGATGTGGGATTATGCGGGGCACAAAGACCGCATGTGGCTCCAGGAGGAGGACCTGGCGGCTGAAGCACTGAGGACGGTGCTCAAGGTCCTGACTGGCGACCCTTCCCCAGGCAGCCTCTGACATGATGGTGCTCTCCTGTATCTTTGTTCGAACAGGGCCGATTTCATGAAGCAGATGCCCAGCATTGATGAGTGGGGGCTGCGCCCGACTGGCCTCAGGGGGCCCCGCGAGAATCCTGTCATCGTGGTTGCCCTTCCGGTTTCCCAAAGCGGCCCCATCTCAGGTGATGGAGCGGGGAGACGAGAACTACCGGGAGCCGAAAGGGGTGATGTTGTGGAGGTGCTGATGCCGCGTGGAGCCCCAAAGGCAACATCTCATGAAGCCCGCCCTGGAGCAGTGTCAGGCGAGGAGTTCTGGCCTACGGCTCCTGAGGTTGAGGCTCCCGAGGCTCCGGTCATCCCTCATGAGGCGGTGCCCGGTGGCGCTCCTCAGGCCGGTCCCCTTAGCGCCGATCGCCCTGACGCCTCTGACATGCCACAAACCGACCCCTGCGCTAAGCGCTTAGGTCGGTTTCGAGTAGATTTCGAGGCCCTCCGCAAGAGGTAGGAAGCCTTGGGCGGTGAAGATCGCCCTTGCCGCCTATTGAAGCGTAGGAAGTACTTTGCCATGGATGAGTAAGTCCTCTTCTTTCTTTTCTCCTTTATTTCTCTGTTCTCGTAGCTGATCGCGGCCTTCTCAGGCTCCTTCCTGCTGAATTCGCGGAGACGGCCAAGGAGCCATCCCCCAAACTTTGTCCTTGCTGCTGACCCTGGGCGTGCCGGGCTCGAGCGGCGCTCCTGCCGCTCGGCCAGTCGGAGAAGTGGCCCGTCCTGCTGGGCATCTCGATCTTGTGCGCCTGCTGTCCTCGCTTCACGGGTTCCCCTGGGGCACAACCAGCTTGCCCCGTGCTCCTTCCTTGATCGTGAAAGGCGATTGGTTGAAGTCGGTCTTAAGCTTCTCTTCTGGGGACGGACCGGTGCCAGGCCGGGCTCCTGGCGTGGCCCGTCTGGCGATTGCTGGGGCACCAGTCCCCAGCCCTGCGCCGGGAAGGGGCATGCCGCCCCAGTTCCCCCCGGGTTTGCCAGTGGCGGAGGATGACGCGGAAGATGTACTCAGGCGTGCTCGCGAGCGCCGCGCCCTTCGCCAAGAATTCCTCCAGGATGCGCGCCTCAAGGCCGAAGGCTTGCGCCTTGCTGAACAGAGGTGCAAGTTGAAGGTAGCCGTTGCCTTTGCGCATCACCAGCGTGACCTTGACAACGTGAAGGCTGAAGCGTCACTGGTGGCCTCGCGAGAGGCCTGCTCCCGAGCCGTCGAGGAGGCCCGGGAAGCAGACCGACGGCGCAAGGATGCAGAGGAGTGCGTGTGGGATCTCCAAGCATGGAGCAACTCTCTGGAGGAGCAGGTGGAACTGCGCTAGGCAGCCCTTGTGTCGCTGAAGGAGGCCTCCGTCGACCAGGCGGAGCTCCAGAAGCACGAGGAAACGCTGATGCTGGAGGCCGCCGAGCGCAACTTTGACCTTGAGCGGCTGGAGACGAGGGAGCGCCTGGTAGCTCAGGTGGAGGATGACGTCAGCGCGCGCGAAGCCCGAGCCCAGGAAGAGGTCGACCGCCACATGGCGAAAGCTCGTTCGGGTCTCGAGCGCCAATACGAAGCGAGGTTGGAGCTGATCAGGGCCGATGCTGAAGGTAGGACCGCGGCCCTCAGGGCCAAACTGGCCGAAGTGACGCGGGGTGCGGACCTCTCCGTGCTGCCCTTGGCGCAGTGCAGGCGGAGCTGGCCTCTTCCCGCGCCGAGCTGCTTCTTCTCCGACAGAGGGTTGATGGCGCCGAGGCTATCACGCAGCAGAACAAGGACGAGATCCGTCAGAGGCGGGTCCTGGATCATGAGCACGCCCCCATGCTCAGAACTCTCACGGAATGGGCTAACATGGCCCTGGGCAACATTTGTGAGGCCACTGCCGAGGTGCCGCATGAGACCAACTATGCCGGCAACCTCCAATATTTCACTGACGTGGTGACGCTTCTGGAGAACCGCTCCGAGAGGTCTCGTTGGCTCGTCGAGGAGAGGAGCCGAGCCTTGCTTGGGCGTGCCTTCTCCCGTGTCTTCAGTCATCTGCAGAACATGGATCCCCACTTCGATTTCGATGCTGCCATTGCACCTGTGCCCATAGCCATCCAGGGCGACCTGGTGCAATGGGTGGAGGACAACATGGACGCCCTAGTTAGGGCCTTCGCGTCTGATGATGATGGCGTGATTGTGACCGCCGATGAAGGTGGCATGGTGGACACGCCTGGCGCTGGCGGAGGTGCTGGTGGTGATGGTGATGATGCCAGCGATGCCTCTGGAGGTGCCCCAGATGATGTGGCGAGTGATATGTCCGACTGATCGTACGTCACCGTTGTTCACCCTCTTGACCCCGATGAGTCCCGAGCGGGCCTGTGGGGGCCGCGACGCCTCGAGTGTCTTCTGGATGGTCCCATTGATCCTTCGGTGAGAACCTCCGGAGAGGTTGCGGCGACAGCGGTCCGGATTGTAGATGTGCCTGGCCTGGCCCGGCTCACGAGGGGCTCGTGAGGGGAGGCAGCTGACGCTAACTTGGACGTAAAGCCGAAACCAGAACACGAGAGATTGCTCGAACGAGACTAAGCTCCCCTTCCTCAGACACACGCAAGTCTCGAGCTCAAATCCAACTTAAATTTAAATCGAGGAAACTTGTCAACAGAGGAAAAGGCAAAAGGCAAAAAGCCGTGTCCGGCACCTAGTCTAGTCTTCGACGTCTTCTCACCAGTGCGGAGCTAAGTGCTGCCACTGGGCGTGGGCGGGAGCCCCCGAGGCTCGAGGGTGGCTCTCCAGAGACTCCAGGGCGTGTACAGCCCCACTCATTATTACGTGTGAGTGTCACGGGGCGGCGAGCTTCACAGGCACTGGGCCTTCTTCACAGGTACCGTCCTTGCTTCATATCGCCAGACGAGGGCCCCGCCTTGCGCCACACTCTACCGCCATTGATGGCGGCCGGAAACCAAGGACGACGCCAATGGGGTAGAGCGGTCGCCAGCGGTTCCCCCGACGACCACGGGTCCTCTACCGGGGGCTGGCCCTGTGGCACCTCCTCGGCAGAGGGCCTACCTGCGGAGTGCCTCTGGTGCCGAGCGCCACGGGGACAAACCCGGATCCCGGCCCCTCTCCTGCAGCCCCCGGTGCCCTCCTCCCGAGGGGTAGGAGGCTGCAGCATTGGTGCAGCCATCTGCTGCGGCGACCTGTACCTCCTACCTCCCATGGTTAGCATAAGTTTGCTCCTAAGGAAGTAGTGGTACCAGATAGTTGCTGCCACCGGCGCGGCCGTCGAGGCCCTCTTGGGGCTCTTGAAAGAGCTCAGCTTTTGGTGGCTCGTCGCCCCAGCCTGGCCCAAGGAACAAGCCATGGTCTTCTTCCAATGCGCATTCTCGATCCACCATGTGGGGCACATAAGCTTCTGGCACCGCAACTCCATGGTTCACGCCGTAGTGCCCCACATGCCACGCAGTTCGGCCTAGAGCGTTGTCTTGAGGGTGATGGCGCGATGGCCCGCCGAGGCCAAAGGTCGCGGCGTGTGCTCCTTCGCCAGCCAGAGATGGGGCCGGCGCGACTTGGCGCCCGGTGCTGATGGCCGGGTTGCGTTGAGCTGGGCCTGGAGTTCGGCTACTCGCTGCAGCAACACGTCAGGGCCGCCCTCCAGTAGCCAGCACCGTAGCAGTTCTCGGACCACTGTGAGTGCGGCCCTGGAGTTTGCCTGACCCCGTTGGGTGTGCGGCGTTATGGCTGCGGCGTGGTTCGAAGCTCTTGCTACTGACCACACCTGCCGCGGTGTGAGGGCAGGCGGCGTTTGGCCGCGTCGCCCGCGCCCTGCAGCTCCCTTCGGAGCGCGAGATGCCTGAGGCGCAAGGTTGCGGTCGCCCTGGGCCGGGGGCACGGCGTGGACGGGCCACACCGCCCAGCAGTCGGTGTTGGCACTCAGGCCGCTTGACATCAGGGCGGCGAGGCGGCGAAACGCGAGGCGGCGGAAGAAGGATTCCGGCGCACCCCTACCTGGCGCGCAAATGTCGGATTTCTGGTTCCGGCAGACCCTTGAGGTTCGAACATTGGGGTGCTCACGAAGATCTCTCCCCTACCAGCTCACGTCTCGAAGTCTCGCCAGGATCTAAGCAAGAAAGATGAATTCACAAGGGACACGAGATTTATACTGGTTGAGGCCACCATTGTGGTGTAATATCCTACTCCAGTGTGTGGTGTGGTGGATTGCCTCAGCGGCTGATGGTAAATAGTACAAAGGGAGAACAGCCTCGTGAGGGGCTGTTCTTGAGCTGGTGCGATGAACTGCTTGGGTGAGTTCAGTCACTTCTCTCTCTCTCTCTGACCAATCTGTTTCTCGATCCCTCTACCCTGTGGTGGCTAGTCCTATTTATAGAGCGAGGCCCTGGGCCTCTTCCCAAATAATGAGCGGGAAGGGCGCCAACAATTGGCCATTTTGAGGGGAACATCTGGTACACTTATCCTGACTAAAGTTGGTCTTCGGCTGCCAAAGGCCCTGACGGTGACGCCTCCCTGGGCTCCACGATGACCTCCATCCTGTCGTTCTGCTGGTCTTGGTATTGTTGCACCGAAATGGTAACCTTTCCTGATGCCTTGGCCTGTGCTTGCCCCCTTTGCACCGAAAGGGAAACAAGGACACTTCGCAGGCTGGCGCCCGCCTGGCGTCCACCGGCCTCGACCGTCATGGCTTGCGTCACGGGCCCCTCGAGAGGTGCCCTGCCTTGATCTCTCCGCCTCCTCACGAGCCTGCCTGAGGAGGCTGCTCCTGAGGAAGCTCCCTGTCATCCGCCCAGCGAGGCTTGGCCCCTCGCGAGGGTCTTGAGCTTGAGCTGATGAAGCTGGGCTGCATTGGGCCCCCACTTGAGCCACGCCGCAGGCCGCAGGCAGGCAAGTCTGGGACTCCCGTTCCGAGAACACCGACAAACTACATCGACAAGAAGCTTTCCGTACAAAAAGAGGAGCAAGACGCAAGGATGGAGGAAATTCGGGCCTTAATCAAGTCCACTTCCCCTTCGTCATCTTCAAGGCGGCGACGACCAAGTCGATCATCTTTGGAGCTCCCAAGCAATGCAAGCGCAATACGTCCATGTCCACGTCTACTTGGCGACCACCATCACGTTCGTGATCCACATCGTCATGAAGGGCAAGTCACCTCCAAGCATCATGTGCATGATGACGATGAATGCCATCGAGCTCAAGCACGACAACGACACCATCATCATGAAGATGCTCGCCAAGCGCAAACGTACAAGTCCCAACAAGCCCTACTTCACGCCAAGCCCAAGCTTCATGAGCAAAAGAGAAAACCGCGAGACGAGCACCAGCAAGACGGAGCTACGGCTACCACCACCACTTCAGCATCTTCACCAAGTGTTCCCAAGGCATCTTCGCCTTTAGACGTACGACATCTTCGCCTACTTCCCATGAGTATGCTTACAACGACTTCATCAAGTCCAAGGCGACCACCTACAAGTGAGAGAGGCACTTCCATCTTCGGGAGCCCCTCAAGGAAGATGGCCGAGCATGAGAAATTCCCTTCGGCCATGGAGACGAGCTATGAGGTGGCCTCCCACACTAAGACGGTGACAAGAAGGTCGAGCAAATGCCATCCCCTTCGATTACGGCGATAGGAGTTGAGCATGGAGAGGCACCTACATCCCTTCGAAACCCACATATGTCGAGATGCCCCATTTGTCATGTGAGGAGAGCCACCACCCCATGAGTGAGATGAGTGACTCCACCATATATGTCATTGAGAGCATTTCCTATGAGAGGATGAGTGTGACCACCACTAGCCCCACACATGAGAGCATGCCACACATCCTATGTGAGCTTGAGCGCCATTTGAGTGACTACACCAACCATATGAGTTTGAGCATCCTTGAGGGAGTGAGTGAGCCACAACACTTAGCGAGTGAGGTAGTTGACACGGCATGTGAGGCCACTATGATTTCTAACGACTTAACCTCTACTCCTAGTGTGTTTTCTTCTTCGGTGCTAGGTCTCCTACATGAAGGCATGCCTACCCTCGACGAGGCCATCCCTCCCTTGGGGAAACCAATGGCCATGGTGGACGATGATGCACCCCCACATGGTTCCATCAAGATAAAGATGACAAGGAGTGTATCTTTGACACCTCACCTACAACATGTGAGCGACGCTCCAAAGGTAACATAGGTGATGGTGCTTCTCTTGTCCCACTAGTGGACTCTCTTGACATCGATTGCTCCCATGATGTTGATCACCCTATGGATCACATACTATGTCTTGTTTCGATATGCCACCCATTTATGATGAATATGATGATGAGCATGTTGAATTGCCTACTTGTAATGCTATGTTCCATAGGATATCATGTGAAAATTCTATTGGTCACATCATGTTTGAGTGAGATCGCCCATATTGCATCATTTCAATCTCAACATAGTCACTATGCTTGCCACATTAAAATAAATCCTATTTGCACTTATGGCATAGATGACGAGATGATGGTTATTGCCTTCTTTTCATGTGATGACATTGCCATGCTTCCTTTACATGATTTGCGCAATTCATCTACTATGCCATGCCATGATCACATAGAACCAAATATGCATTGTTTTGAATGTTGTCAATATTCTCCATGTGATGTTTCCATTAATGCTCATGAGGAGACCCCCATAGTTTCCTCATACATATTAGGAGATTTTGATAAATCCCATACTTTGCATGATTCCCACAATCGTGTGCACCATATGCATTCCATGAATAATAATGTTCTACATATTTGTCATGATGCATTACATCCTTTGAGTCTCCATTATGCTCTACATAACAACAAACCTCTCATGATGGATGACACGTTTCTATATCACGCATATCATTTATTTTAGCATTGGATATTTTGTGCTAACCAACACAAGCACGTGCACATCATGATGGATGATGTGTACATATACCACGCACAAACAATTTTTCCTTTGTCTTTGTTTTGTGTAGGTACTCACGTGTACTCGTCAAACTCGCAATCCCAAGAGTTGACGAAACGAGATCTTGAGAGCAACCATGCTTTGGGATCACGTGAATTGTCCTTGCCACCATTCTCTTTGCGCAACAACTATGCGCATCTCTTTTACTTGTCTCTCACACGGCTATGGGCTATTTACCACTTGTCACCTTATGCCCATGTTGTCGTGTTCACTTTGCATGTTATGCCGCTTTACATGATTTTGCCATGCAATTGTGACCCTTGCTTGCATCTACACATGATTCACCATTATGCTACTCCGATGTGCATTTCCATGCTTGGTGAAGATCCTTGTTGCTTTTGCCATGTTTACCATGTGCTTCATGCTATTGATGCTTTGTGTTGGGAGAGTCATGATGTCCCATTGCTATTTACATATGGGCTCTCGCCAATACATTGATGATACTTTACTCATATCTTGCTTTCATGCTTGTGCTATGTCATGTGAATTATTCATGCCCACTATTTGCACACATGACATGATTGCCATGATTACCTATAGTACGTTACATCTTTGCACTACTAGCTTGCTTGACTTGATCACTATGATTACTTGCTTGGTTGCATCACCCATGTTCCACTCTTACTCGCTTTCTTGGGTTGATGACATATATGTTCATTCCTCTCATTTGATTTGTCTTGATCATTGTCTCTTGTCTCCATTAGTGGGATCTCTCATATCCCCTTGTATTGAGTGCCAACTTGCTATGCTTATTGATCGTGGAGGCTTGGGCATATTACTTGTGATGCATGCTTGTTTGTTTGAACCTAATGCCTTTGGTTGTTATCGCATCATATGCCTCCATACTATAAAATGCTCCCTTGTCCTTTCTTATGATGAGCATGATGAATACACTTGTTGGGTATCTTACCACACGAATGATAGGTTTTGCACTCCCGCTAACCTCATTTGTTTTTCCGAGTGTTTGTCATGTTCTTTCATTTTGAAGGATTCACAAGGCGGTACCATCATGAGCCGTATTGGTAATGCAAAGGTCTACATGATGCGCGACACCAACATTTTCGACCTCCTCATAAAGGTGAACTCCTTCCCTTTGAGCCATCCTCACATATGCATATTGGATGGGTCATTCTTTCAGTGTTGTCTCCTTCTTCTTGTCTACATGATACATATATTGGATGGACGACCAACATTGGAGATTGGCTCTTTGGACCTTCAAGTTGAGGAGCGCTCGGACTTATTGGATGCACCTTCGAACCTTCACTCACGTCACGACATCAAGCATTGGTACACCAACACCTCCATAATTGTTGATTGTGCTCACACATGTCATGCTCGATGGACATATCATACTCACCACCATTTTGCACCATATGCATGGATTGACTCACATTATGCTTGCCTTGTTGCAACAACTTCCATGTCATCTATGATATATGAGCTTGTGCATTTCCTTAGCAAATTTGTTGTGATCTTCCTTGATGGCATATTGATACATCAAGATCATATTGCCCACCACAATTGCATGATAACATAATCATATTGAGGATCCATTCACAACACATTCGTGTGTAC
Organism: Triticum aestivum; assembly: GCF_018294505.1. NCBI lineage: Eukaryota > Viridiplantae > Streptophyta > Magnoliopsida > Poales > Poaceae > Triticum > Triticum aestivum. The sequence goes on from NC_057795.1 coordinate 234,773,790, forward strand.
AATAATTGCATTTGATCCCATGAATGCTTTGCATATCATTCGATATCATCTTGATAAGCTTCATGCGCTTTGTCACGAACAATCTTGCCGCACAGACTCATTCTTCTATGATGGACACTTTGTGTGCGCTAACCATTGTATTTACAAGTGTCGTTTTGTGTTTGCTCTTGCATTTATATCACTCTGGCGACACCTTGCAGTACTTGCATTGCACAATGTCTTCAACTCCATCCAACTACAAGTCCGTCCACGACAACCGTTTCCATGGTGATGAGGATCACGATCCGAGGTCGGATCTTTCCCGAGGGGGGAGGATATGATGTGGATCATCCCACGTTCATCCCCATGTACACTCCGACTACTCTCCAAACCCCAAGAGGACATATGACGAGACCTCGTACATACGCCATTGGACACAAGGTGAACTTGCTCCTCTCCGAATCGTCGCTTTCCACATGTGAGACATGGCTACTACCTCAAACATATGTGCTATGCATGACCAGGAACCAAGAAGAAGGCCATGGAATAACTAGGATCATTGGACAAGATGGCGAGGACACCAAGCACGAGGAACAAGAGGAAGAGCTGCCAGGAAGCTACAGCTCTCGGACGTCCGATGACCTCCGGACGACCGACGATCTCTGGACGTCCGGCACCTGGAGACTCTACCAGCCAGATCGACTCCAGCCGAGATAACCTACAGCGCCCGGACGACCGCCCGACACCATAGGTCTGACACCATCAGCGCCCGGACGACTGACGCTGACCGGACGTCCGACACTATCGGACCAGAGCCAAAACATCGGAACTCCGAAGACTTCCGGACGACCGGATGCCTGCGAGCGACCGGACGACCGGCAACCGTCGGACGTCTGACGCCTATTTGCGCACAGAGTTCGGGCCCAAGGCCCATGTATCCCTCTCCCACTTACCCCTTCGTGGACCTAGACTATAAATACCCCCTACCTCCTCCTAGCTAGGGTTAGCAAAGGATTAGCTCATATTTGTGCGAGAGCTTTGCTCATCCACTTGGATACTTCTCCATTGGAGTTCACGACCTCTTCGGAGAAGATCCCCCAAGCGGATTCAAGACCCATTTACGGGAAGACCCCCTCAAGACCTCCTCACGGAGAAGAACTATCGCCACTTGTATCGTCCCTTGTTGGATTCGGATCGTGTATCTCTTTGTGTTTCGAGGATCTAGCATATGTGTGACCATATCTTGTTGGTTGAGTGATTTCTCTTGTGTTTCCCCTTGTGTTCCCCTCGTGTTCCCCTTGTGTTCTTCGTGTTCTTCGTAGGATCCCCTCCAATCATGAAATATCAGGCATCTAGGGTTCTACCCTACATCTCTTCTGATATGTGTCTATGCCTTTTGGGCTCAAGAGCGCCCAGGCGACTTACCAATGGTGTGTTCAGAATTGCCTCCATGGCTAGATTGGGCGCAATGTTCATGCTTATGTCGATGATATTGTTGTGAAATCCAGGAAGAAGGAGACATTGATTGAGGATCTGAAAGAGACCTTTGACAATCTCCAGGACTACAAGATGATGCTTAACCCGACCAAGTGTGTTTTTGGCATGCCAACAGGCAAGCTATTGGGTTTCTTGGTGTCTGACAGAGGCAAAGCTAACCCGAAGAAGATCAAGGCTAACACCTCTTTGTCTAAGTCAGCATGTATCAATGTCATCCAGCGTTTGGCGGGTCCTATCGCGGCTTTGAGCCGTTTTATAAGTCGCCTGGGAGAGAAGGTTATCCCTTTGTATCAGATGATGAAAAAGACAGATGACTTTGTCTGGAGCGATGCTGCTAATGAGGCGTTTGAGGCACTTAACAAGCAACTAGCTGAGCCGCCGGTTCTTGCAGCTCCTATTGAGAAGGAGCCCTTGCTGTTATATGTGGCTACAAACAACAGGGCTGTAAGTGTGGCAGTTGTGGTTGAAAGGAAGGAGTCAGGCAAGGAGTATCCGGTTCATAGGCCGTTTTATTATGCCAGTGAGGTGCTCATTGAGTCTAAGCAGAGATACCCACATTGGTAGAAGCTAGTTTATGGCATGTTCACGACTAGTCGCAAGTTGAAGCAATATTTCCTTGGTCATCCCATCACCGTGGTTAGCTCTGCTCCTTTGGGGGATATTATTCAAAATAGAGAAGCCACAGGTCGGGTAGCTAAGTGGGACATTGAGCTTGGACCCCATGGTTTGAAGTATGTGCCTTGGATGGCTATAAAATCTCAAGCACTTGTGGACTTTATCATTGATTGGACAGAGCTACAGATGCCTGAGGATAAGCCGAACAATACATATTGGACTGTTCACTTTGATGGATCCAGGCAGTTGGAAGGCTCGGGGGCTGGAGTTATATTGACTTCCCCACGAGGTGATAAATTTTGTTATGTTTTAAGGTTGATATTCCCTCGTACTAACAGTGCAGCTGAGTATGAAGCCTTACTCCATGTTCTTCAGATGGTTAAAGAGATGAATCTAAGCCGGGTAAGATGTTTTGGCGACTCAAGTTTGGTGGCCCGGCAAGTGTCAGGGACTTGGGATTCGAAGGATACACTCATTGCGGCTTATCTTCGAGAGGTTGATACTATTGCTGGTCACTTCAAGGGTTATCAAGTGGAGCATGTTGATCGCAAGAAAAATGAGGCTGCTGATGCATTAAGCCGGCTGGGGTCTCAGCGTAAGCCGGTCCCCCCTAATGTTTCCCTTGATGTTTTGCATAACCCATCAGTAAACTTGCCTACGGAGGAGGACATGGCAGTTCCTGACCCGGAGGCACAATTGGTGGCGGCTCTTCATGTTATCCCTGATTGGACTGTTCCATATTTGGCTTATATGACCCGGGGCGAGTTACCTGAGGATGAAACTCTGGTTAGGCAAATAACCCAAAGGTCTAAGTCAATGACTATTGTCAATCGTGATCTTCACAGATGCAGTGTTACAGGGGTGTTTCAATGATGCGTTTCTCCTGAGGAGGGCCCTGAAATTTTAAAGGAAATCCATGAAGGAGATTGCGGTCATCATGCCGACTGTCGTGGAAACGTCGCGATAGATGTCCTAGTGTGAGGACTTAGTCGTGAGGCCAACGCATCTATGTGGTAGCTTGAGAGGGGTTGATCGGGACGAGAGACGCAACACACAAGACAAGGATTTAGACAGCTTCGAGGGCCCCGGGAAACATCATCCGGTAATAGCTCTACATGTTGTTTGTGGCTAGGTCTCATTATGCTCATGAGGGAGACGCCGTACATCCGGCTCTTCTCTAGTTGTGTCTAGCCTTAATGGTTATTTTCTTCCTCCCCCCTCTTGGGGTCCCCGCCCCTCCTTATATAAGTTGAAGGGGCGGTTTACATGTAGAGTCAAACTCGGATTAGGACATAACCTATTTTGACATCTTACCATGGGATTCTCACCATGGGCTTCTTAACGTCTTGGGCTTCCTAATGTCTTGGGCTTCTTAACGTAAGCTAGCTTACAATCCGGCTTACAATCTGGCTTACCATGTGGTTTAACTGTTTGCCGGCTTACAATGCTTAACTTTGTCTGCGGGCTTACAATGCTTAACTATGCCCGCCGGCTTACAATGCTTAACTGTGTCCGTCATCTTACAATGCTTAACTGTGTCCACAGGCTTACAATGCTTAACTATGTCCGCCGGCTTACAATGCTTAACTGTGTCTGCCGACTTATAATCTGCCAGGTCACCAGTGAAACACCAAGTCCCAGTCGGATCATATCTCCGGCCGGGTCACACCGCGGGGTATATCCCCGACATTAGCCCCCATTTTATTTGGATTCATCCATGTTAAGTTGATCCTATAAAACAAACACAAGAACAATTTTGACAGATTATACTCCGGGTTAAGAACTCTTGTAAGCCGGCACCTGATCATCCTTAACTCCTTGGTATTTCCTTCTTAGAAAATCCGGGTCAATAGGCCAACTTCATAATCAAAAACATTGGTCATGAAATACTCATCTGATTTTCAGCCAGCTTGAAGATGTGGAACTTGCCGATTTATCATTGCCAAAATATCTGGTTTGTAAATATTGATAGCAACAGGTTATAATTGTCGCTAACATCAGACTTGAAAATGTACCTCCATTATATTCATATCACTTGTAGCCCCCAAGTGCCGGGTCATTATGAAATAATGAGCAGGGACTTTCTAAATATGATCATGTACAATTGAGCAGCAACGTGTGGCCCCCAAGGGCCGGCTCAGTAAGATAATGTTGAGCTTGGACTTTGTATATAATTCATTGATAGTAACATCATATGATGTAATCTCCACCATGGGGCTTGAACCCACGTCCATAAGGCTAAGAGGTTTGTACTCTACCAACTGACTAGTGGATCTTTCAATATAATAGACTGAGGCTTGTGTACCTTCAATTTTTGACAGGAGCAATTGGTAGCCCCCAAGGGTCGGCTCATTAGAATGCGATGAGTCGGATCTTCAATAAGTTGAGCCAAAAATGTCTTTGCATTAGCCCCCAAGTGCCATGGTGCATGCTGGCAGTGACATGGGACTTGCATATTTGATGTAATCTCAATTTGAATAATGTAGCCCCCAAGTACCGGGTCGTAAGCCAGCAGCGACTCGAGACTATTCCCTCCATTGTAAAATAAATCATACCAATTGATAAAATAATAGTCAATGAGCTGAAGCGACTTTGAAGACCTCCATCATAATATTGGTTATTGATAACCATAATAAAAATTCAGCCATGTTGGCTATTAAAGATATCAATAATATAATCCGGTTTTAAAAACCAGTTCCTGTGATATTGAATCGTACTGCCGGTTTACAATACCTGTGCAGTAAGGGTAAGCGCCCAAAGCTTTAGGATCCAAGACTTCCATGTGCTGGATATCATCATGTATGGGCGACTTGTCACCTCTCATTGAGCCGGGTAATAGAAACCACAGGTAAGCTTCAAATATGTGCTGTGAAAGTAAAGGATGCATGGCCAGAATTACTTAAACCAAAAAGGCAAGATAGTATCAAGAAGAACCGGAAAAAACGTCAAGAAATCAAGCCAAATGTCAAAAGCGAGGCTATGGTTCAAATACGACCAAGAAGCCGGACCAAAAGGGTTAAGAGCTATAATTCGAATACGATAAGGAAGCCCCCTAATGGTTTTTGGCATTGCGCCGATCAAAGGGGTACCGACAGCTATGATTCGAATACGATCAGGAAGCCCCCAGTGACCTTGAAGTGTTGGCATTGTGTCGATCAAGAGGGTACCGACAACTATGTTCTCTTTGGTGAATACACCTATGTTTGAACAGGAAGCCCCCAAATGACCTTGAAGTGTTTAACGACTATGATTCGAATACGATCATGAGCCAGACCACGAGGGGTTTAGCTGTGATTCGAATATGATCCATCCCCCACATGATCTAAGTGTTTACGGCTATAGTTCGAATACGACCAGGAAGCCTGCCAAAAGGGGTTAATACCTAGGGTTCGAATATGACCAGCCCCTAGTTGGTATTTGTGTTTAATGGTGATGATTCGAATACGATCATGGCCGGACCAAGAGGGGTTAAAGCTGTGATTCAAATATGACCAAGCCCTCAAATGATCAAAATGTTTGCAGCTATGGTTCGAATACGACCAGGAAGCCGGCCAAAAGAGGTTAATAGCGATGGTTCAAATACGACCCGCCCCCATTTGGTCTTTGAAGCAGGGTACCTATGTTTGAGTCGTGCTTTGCAACAGACTCTCTTTGGTCCCTCTAATTTTTTCTGAGAACTCGAGCTTTGCGATATATAAATTCTTCTTGAGCCGGAATTTTTCCTCGCGTACTTTAAACTAGCAACATTTACTGAGCCATGTCCATGTAGCCCCCGAGTCTTTAAGATCACTCAATGAGTTGGCTTGAGATTCTCCATAGTTGACCATGATATAGACCGGTTTGAGTCTTACATGGGAGAACTTGCAAGCCAAAGTAATTGCTCTTTTAAAGAAAATAATATGTAATATAAAATATACTGGATGGATTTCACCTGATATGGCAGGCCAGCATTTATCCACCACGGAGCTGATGATCCCGACGGTGAAGCTGAAATCACTCGTGGGCGGGTCAGCCGTGGGAGCACAGAGATGAGCCAGCCGTGACATTATAAGTCGGTGCAGACGGATGAATCAATCGTAGGTGCGGTCCCAGTTAGTTGATGTAGATCAAGCTGCACAGGCGGTGATACGTCTCCAACGTATCTATAATTTATGAAGCATTCATGCTATATTATTATCTGTTTTAAATGTTTCTAGGCTTGATTATACACTTTTATATTATTTTTGGGACTAACCTATTAACCGGAGGCCCATCCCATATTGTTGTTTTCTTGCCTATTTCAGTGTTTCGAAGAAAAGGTATATCAAATGGAGTCCAAACGGAATGAAACCTTCGGGGGCGTGATTTTTGGAACAAACGTGATCCAGGAGACTTGGAGTTGAAGTAAAGGAAGCTTCGAGGTGGCAACGAGGGTGGGCCCCCCCTACTAGGCGTGCCCCCCTGTCTCGTGGGCCCCTCGAGGCTCCCCCGACTGACTTCTTTCACCTATATATATTCCCATATACCCTAAAAACATCGAGCGAACAATAGATCGGGAGTTCCATCGCCGCAAGCTTCTGTAGCCAACAAAAACCTCTCAGGAGCCCGTTCTGGCACCCTACGTGGAGGGATCCCTCACCGGTGGCCATCTTCATCATCCCGGCGCTCTCCATGAAGAGGAGGGAGTAGTTCACGCTCGGGGCTGAGGGTATGTACCAGTAGCTATGCGTTTGATCTCTCTCTCTCTCTCTCTCATGTTCTTGAAGTGATTCGATCTTGATGTATCGCGAGCTTTGCTATTATAGTTGGATCTTATGATGTTTCTCCCCCTCTACTCTCTTGTGATGAATTGAGTTTTCCCTTTGAAGTTATCTTATCGGATTGAGTCTTTAAGGATTTGAGAACACCTGATGTATGTATTGCCGTGCTTATCTGTGGTGACAATTGGATATTACGTGATCCACTTGATGTATGTTTTGGTGATCAACTTGCGGGTTCCGCCCATGAACCTATGCATAGGGGTTGGCACATGTTTTCGTCTTGACTCTCCGGTAGAAACTTTGGGGCACTCTTTGAAGTACTTTGTGTTGGTTGAATAGATGAATATGAGATTGTGTGATGCATATCGTATAATCATGCCCACGGATACTTGAGGTGACAATGGAGTATCTAGGTGACATTAGGGTTTTGGTTGATTTGTGTCTTAAGGTGGTATTCTAGTACAAACTCTATGATAGATCGAACGGAAAGGATAGCTTTGTGTTATTTTACTACGCTTGAATAGATCAATCAGAAAGGATAACTTTGAGGTGGTTTCGTACCCTACAATAATCTCTTCGTTTGTTCTCCACTATTAGTGAATTTTGAGTGACTCTTTGTTGCATGTTGAGGGATAGTTATATGATCCAGTTATGTTACTATTGTTGCGAGAACTTGCACTAGTGAAAGTATGAACCTCAGGCCTTGTTTCAATGCATTGCAATACCATTTACTCTCACTTTTATCACTTGTTACCTTGCTGTTTTTATTACAAATAATCATATCTACCATCCATATTGCACTTGTATCACCATCTCTTCGCCGAACTAGTGCACCTATACAATTTACCATTGTATTGGGTGTGTTGGGGACACAAGAGACTCTTTGTTATTTGGTTGCAGGGTTGTATGAGAGAGACCATCTTCATCCTACGCCTCCCACGGATTGATAAACCTTAGGTCATCCACTTGAGGGAAATTTGCTACTATCGTACAAACCTCTGCACTTGGAGGCCCAACAACGTCTACAAGAAGAAGGTTGTGTGCTACGTCTTGAGCTTGCGTTGGTTTTCCTTGAAGATGAAAGGGTGATGCAGCAATAGTAGCGTAAGTAGTTCCCTCAGTTTTTGAGAACCAAGGTATCAATCCAGTAGGAGGCTCCTCAAAAGTCCCACGCACCTACACAAACAAACAAAGAACTCGCAACCAACGCAATAAAGGGGTTGTCAATCCCTTCATGGCCACTTGCGAAAGTGAGATCTGATAGAGATAGTATGATAAGATAAATATATTTTTGGTATTTTTTAATATAGATGCAAAAAGTAAAGATGCAAATAAAAGTAGATTGAAAGCTTATATGATAAAAGATAGACCCGGGGGCCATAGGTTTCACTAGTGGCTTCTCTCAAGATAGCATAAGTATTACAGTGGGTGAACAAATTACTGTCGAGCAATTAATAGAAAAGCGAATAATTATGAGATTATCTAGGCATGATCATGTATATAGGCATCACGTCCGTGACAACTAGATCGACTCCTGCCTGCATCTACTACTATTACTCCACACATCAACCGCTATCTAGTATGCATCTAGAGTATTAAGTTCATAAGGACAGAGTAACGCATTAAGAAAGATGACATGATGTAGAGGGATAAACTCAAGCAATATGATATGAACCCCTGCTGTCACTGGGTAAGGACACCGCAAGATTGAACCCAAAGCTAAGCACTTCTCCCATGGCAAGAAAGATCACTCTAGTAGGCCAAACCAAACTGATAATTCGAAGAGACTTGCAAAAATAACTCAATCATACATAAAAGAATTCAGAGGAGATTCAAATATTTCTCATAGATAAACTTGATCATAAACCCACAATTCATCGGATCTTGACAAACACACCGCAAAAAAAGAGTTACATTGAATAGATCTCCACAAGAGAGGGGGAGAACATGGTATTGAGATCGAAAAAGAGAGAATAAGCCATCTAGCTAATAACTATGGACCCTAAGGTCTGTGGTAAACTACTCACAACTCATCAGAGGGGCTATGGTGTTGATGTAGAAGCCCTCCATGGTTGATTCCCCCTCCGGCGGAGCGTCGGTGAAGGCTCCAAGATGTGATCTCGCGAATACAGAAGGTTACGGTGGTGGAAATTGTTTTTCGTTGGCTCCCTGGATGTTTTCGGGATACGTGGGTATATATAGGAGGAAGAAGTAGGTCGGTGGCCTCCCGAGGGGCCCACGAGACAGGGGGCACGCCCAAAGGGGGTGGGCGCGCCCTCCTATCTCCTGGCCACCTCGATCGCTTCTTGACTTGTACTACAAGTCCTCTGGATCACGTTCGTTCCAAAAATCACGCTCCCGAATGTTTCATTCCGTTTGGACTCCGTTTGATATTCCTTTTCTTCGAAGTACTGAAATAGGCAAAAAAAACAACAATACGGGCTGGGCCTCCGGTTAGTAGGTTAGTCCTAAAAATGATATAAATCTTTAAAATAAAGCCCATAAACATCCAAAAGGGGTAATATAATAGCATGGAACTATCAAAAATTATAGATACGTTGGAGACGTATCAAGCATCCCCAAGCTTAATTCCTGCTCGTCCTCGAGTAGGTAAATGATAAAAACAGAATTTTTGATATGGAATGCTACCTAGCGTAATTCTCAATGTAATTTTCTTTATTGTGGCATGAATGTTCAGATCCAAATGATTCAAAATAAAAGTTCATATTGACACAAGAAATAGTAATACTTCAAGCATACTAATCAAAGCAATCATGTCTTCTCAAAATAACATGGCTAAAGAAGGTTCTTCCCTACAAAATCATATAGTTAGGCTATGCTTCATTTTCGTCACACAAAGATGTTCCCAAATTCTACACCCTTGATGACAAGCCAAGCAATTGTTTCGTACTTAACTAATCTCAAACTTTTTCAAGTTTCACACAGTACATGAGCATGAGCCATGGATATAGCACTATGGGTGGAATAGAATATGATGGGGATTGTGTGGAAAAGACAAAAAAGGAGAAAGTCTCACATTGATGAGGATAATCAATGGGCTATGGAGATGACCATCAATTGATGTCAACATGAGGAGTAGGGATTGCCATGCAACGGATGCACTAGAGCTATAAATGAATGAAAGCTCGAAAAGAAAATAGTGGGTGTGCATCCAACTTGCTTGCTCACGAAGACCTAGGGCATTTGAGGAAGCCCATCGTAGGAATATACAAGCCAAGTTCTATAATGAAAAATTCCCACTAGTATATGAAAGTGACAACATATGAGACTCTCTACATGAAGAACATGGTGCTACTTTGAAGCACAATATATGAGACTCACTATATGAAGAACTATATGAAGGACATGGTGCTACTTTGAAGCACAAGTGTGGAAAAAGAGATAGTAACATTGCCCCTTTTTATTTTCTTTTTTTTCTTCTTTTTTTCTTTTTTCTTTTTTCTCTTTTTTTTTCTTTGGCCTTTTTGTTTCTTCTTTTGGCCTTTATTTTTTTCTTTTTCGGGACAATGCTCTAATAATGATGATCATCACACTTTTATTGATTACAACATATGAATTACAACTCAAAACTAGAACAAGATATGACTCTATATGAATGCCTCCGACGGTGTACCAGGATGGTGCAATGAATCAAGAGTGTCATGTATGAAAATTTATGCATGGTGGCTTTGCCACAAATACGATGTCAACTACATGATCATGCAATGGCAATATGACAAAAGTAATGTATATCACGATGATAAACGGAACGGTGGAAAGTTGCATGGCAATATATCTCGGAATGGCTATGGAAATGCCATAATAGGTAGGTATGGTGGCTGTTTTGAGGAAGATATAAGGAGGTTTATGTGTGATAGAGCGTATCGTATCACGGGGTTTGGATGCACCGGCGAAGTTTGCACCAACTCTCAAGGTGAGAAAGGGCAATGCACGGTACTGAAGAGGCTAGCAATGGTGGAAAGGTAAAAGCGCGTATAATCCATGGACTCAACATTAGTCAAAAGAACTCATATACTTATTGCAAAATTTAGAAGTCATCAAAAACCAAGCAGTACGTGCATGCTCCTAGAGGGATAGATTGGTAGGAAAAAACCATCGCTCGTCCCCGACCGCCACTCATAAGGATGCACAATCCAAGTACACTTCATGTTTCAAATTTGTTACACAACTTTAACCATACGTGCATGCTACGAGACTTGCTAACTTCAACACAAGCATTCTTTAAATTCATAATCACCCAACTAGCATGACTTTAATATCACTACCTCCATATCTCAAAACAATTATCAAGTATCAAATTGATCATAGCATCCAATTCACTTCCTATGATAGTTTTTATTATACCCAACTTGGATGCCTACCTTTCTAGGACCAATTTTATAACCATAGCAAATACCATGCTGTTCTAAAAGACTCTCAAAATAATATAAGTGAAGCATGAGAGACTAGCAATTTCTACAAAATTAAGCCACCACCGTGCTCTAAAAGATATAAGTGAAGCACTGGAGCAAAAACTATCTAGCTCAAAAGATATAAGTGAAGCACATAGAGTATTCTAATAAATTTCAATCAAGTAGGCTTCTCCCAAAAAGGTGTGTACAACAAGGATGATTTTGGAAAACTAAAAAGCAAATACTAATATCATACACGACACTCCAAGCAAAACACATATCATGTGGCGAATAAAAAAATAGCTCTAAGTAAAGTTACCAATGAACGAAGACGAATGAGGGGATGCCTTCCCGGGGCATCCCTAAGCTTAGGCTTTTGGATATTATTGAACATCTTGGGGTGCCATGGGCATCCCCAATCTTAGGCTTTTGCCACTCCTTATTCCATAGTCCATCAAATCTTTACCCAAAACTTGAAAACTTCACAACACAAAACTCAACAGGAAATCTCATAAGCTCCGTTAGTGAAAGAAAAGAAAACCACTACATAAGTTACTGTAATGAACTCATTCTTTATTTATATTGGTGTTAAACCTACTGTATTCCCACTTCTCTATGGTTCATACCACTTAATACTAGCCATAGATGCATCAAAATAAGCAAACAACACACGAAAGGCAGAATCTGTCAAAAACAGAACAGTCTGTAGAAATCTGTAACTAACGCAAACTTCTGAAACTGTAAAAATCCTACCAAAATAGGTTGTCCTGGGAAATTTGTCTATTGATCAGCAGCAAAATGAATCAACGCAAACTCACGTTCCTGTGATTTAAAAAAACTAATTTCGTGCGTGCAAAGTTTCTGTTTTTCAGCAGAATCAAATTAACTATCACCATAGGTTATCCTATAGGTCCTACTTGGCACAAACACTAATTAAAACATAAAAACACATCTAAACAGAAGGTAGATGCAAAATTTATTACTAAAGAGAAACAAAAACAAAAAACACAAATAAAATTGGGTTGCCTCCCAACTACCGCTATCGTTTAACGCCCCTAGCTAGGCATGAAAGCGAAGATAGATCTAGGTAGTGCCATAATAATAAGATAGATCTTGAAAGCTCATCTCATATTCTCTATGTTCAGCAGCAAGTTTTCTTTGTGGCAAGCAAAATTAATCAAAAGGGCTAAATTTAGCGGGACAAAAGTCCCCAAGATCAATCACGGGAGGAACGGGTTCCTCCTTTGGCCCTTCATAATGCACAACTAATTCATCACTATAAGCATTCTTTTGGCAAAATTTCGTGAGCCTATACTCAAGACAGTATCCTAGCTCATTGTTTTGAAGAGCGAAATCATTATTAAGTTTGGAAATTCTATCAACTAGGACATTGGTAGGAACCTTTTTTCTAAGGTTTTCATTGAAAGCAACATAGTCTGAAGATTGAAAACGCCTAATTTCCTCTTGATCAAAGAGGATCGCCTCTATGGGAGGACGACCGTCGTCCACCCTATAGTGCGCAAAGATTTCTTTGGCCTCTCTTATTATAAATCTAGACAAAAATATAGTAACAGCGCGCTTAACAGAAGAATGCTCAATATTAGAAAATTCTAGGAAAATTCTTTGAATGCAAGGATGCATATGCATAAATTGTCTTTCAAGTTCAACTACAAGCATAGCGATAGCATCCGCAAGACTACTAGTTCTATGAAGAATAGAACCACCCATGGAAGGTAAAGCACCGGCATAAGTAAAGAAATCTTGAATAACACCTTTTCCAATAATGTTACCATTACCGATTCGAAACTTTTTAGTATGCAAGATAGGGGGTTCTTCAGCCGGAGCCTCAGAATTTTCCATGTTATCATTATTGTCCATATCGACGATAATCTCCCCAATTTCAGACATAATGGAAAACAAAAGCAAGGAAGAAGAAGGCAAGCGAAAGAAAGAGAGGAGATTGGGAAAGAGAGGGCGAATAAAACGGCAAGGGTGAAGTGAGGGAGAGGAAAACGAGAGGCAAATGGCAAATAATGTAAATGCGAGGGAGATGAGTTTGTGATGGGTACTTGGTATGTCTTGACTTGAGCGAAGACCTCCCCGGCAACGGTGCCAGAAATCCTTCTTGCTTTGTCCTGAGCTTGTGTTGGTTTTCCTTGAAGAGGAAAGGGTGATGCACGAATAGTAGCATAAGTGTTTCCCTCAGTTTTTGAGAACCAAGGTATCAATCCAGTAGGAGGCTCCTCAAAAGTCCCACGCACCTACACAAACAAACAAAGAACTCGCAACCAATGCTATAAAGGGGTTGTCAATCCCTTCACGGCCACTTGCGAAAGTGAGATCTGATAGAGATAGTATGATAAGATAAATATATTTTTGGTATTTTATAATATAGATGCAAAAAGTAAAGATGCAAATAAAAGTATATTGAAAGCTTATATGATAAAAGATAGACCCCGGGGCCATAGGTTTCACTAGTGGCTTCTCTCAAGATAGCATAAGTATTACGGTGGGTGAACAAATTACTATCGAGCAATTGGTAGAAAAGCGAATAATTATGAGATTATCTAGGCATGATCATGTATATAGGCATCACGTCCGTGACAAGTAGACCGACTCCTGCCTGCATCTACTACTATTACTCCACACATTGATCGCCATCCAGCATGCATCTAGAGTATTAAGTTCATAAGAACAGAGTAACGCATTAAGAAATATGACATGATGTAGAGGGATAAACTCAAGCAATATGATATAAACCCCATCTTTTAATCCTCGATAGCAACAATACAATACATGCCTTGCAACCCCTGCTGTCACTGGGTAAGGACACCGCAAGATTGAACCCAAAGCTAAGCACTTCTCCCATGGCAAGAAAGATCAATCTAGTAGGCCAAACCAAACTGATAATTCGAAGAGACTTGCAAAGATAACTCAATCATACATAAAATAATTCAGAGGAGATTCAAATATTTCTCATAGATAAACTTGATCATAAACCCACAATTCATCGGATCTCGACAAACGCACCGCAAAAAAAGAGTTACATCAAATAGATCTCCACAAGAGAGGGGGAGAACATGGTATTGAGATCCAAAAAGAGAGAAGAAGCCATCTAGCTACTAACTATGGACCTAAGGTCTGTGGTAAACTACTCACAACTCATCGGAGGGGCTATGGTGTTGATCTAGAAGCCCTCCATGGTCGATTCCCCCTCCGGCGGAGCGTCGTTGAAGGCTCCAAGATGGGACCTCGCGAATACAGAAGGTTACGGTGGTGGAAATTGTTTTTCGGTGGCTCCCTGGATGTTTTCGGGTTACGTGGGTATATATAGGAGGAAGAAGTAGGTCAGTGGCTGCCCGAGGGGCCCACGACACAGTGGGCGCGCCCTCCTATCTCCTGGCCACCTCGATCGCTTCTTGACTTGCACTCCAAGTTGTAACACCCCAAAAAATTTAACCATGATTTGTTTATTAAAATCTTGCCAGGGAATTAAATTTTTATTTTCTGGATTTTCTTTTGATTTCAGAACCCCTCTTTTCTTTAATATTGTGGAGTTTTCACCCCAAGTAAAAACTTTTCAAAAATATTGTCGGACTTATATACCCTCTCAAGAAAACATTTCTTTTATCAGTGGGATTATTTATATAATTATTTTCCCCTGAGCTCTATTTCTTAAAAACTGATTTTTATAAGCTTTGGAGCCTCTTTTACACTACAACCCTTTGATAAATTTATTTAAAAATCCCACCAAAATTTGGGGATGTCATGTGATGTTCCTAAATCACTTTTATGCAAAATATCCTTTAGTCATTTGGAAATTTTGAGCTTTATCCCAAGTTTTCAAATCTGGTCTAGTTGCACTTTTGCACTACAACCTATTTATATATTTCTTTAAAACTTTCACCAAAATTAGGGGATGTTAGTAGGAGTATATTATTCATGTTTGTGCAAAAACCCACTAATGTTCTTTGAAAATTCTGAGCAAATCATCCTCTTTTGCTCTCTGGTCCAGTTTAGCATTTTCTACTGCAACCATATTTTGACTTGCCCTTTTTCCCATGATTCTTTTTCCTGCTTATAGACCACCCTACAAAACCCTTAAGTCCAGAAGAGTGAACCCATTGGAGTATTTTTGGTCCATGAAACTATGCCCTTTTCTTTCTGTCCAGAATTGGTTTTCTCAAAAACTTGCACTAACAAGTTTCTGTTTTTGCCAAACTAACCTTGCCAACCTCTTCATCACCTAAAGAGACTATGTTCTGGAGTTTTT
Organism: Triticum aestivum; assembly: GCF_018294505.1. Taxonomy (NCBI): domain Eukaryota; kingdom Viridiplantae; phylum Streptophyta; class Magnoliopsida; order Poales; family Poaceae; genus Triticum; species Triticum aestivum. Next base: position 234,789,305 of record NC_057795.1, read on the forward strand.
GGCCACCCCAAGAGTTGCCTAGATGCCCTTGGCATTTTGTCAAGCACCTTGTGTGCATGGTCAGATTTGACATAATTTTTAGTTTGCACACTGGACCTGCTTGCTTTGCCTAACCACCATGTCCACTAAACTCCTATCTACCACTAACCTAGGCCTGTTTACTACAAGCATCATTCGAGCTCTCTAACACGCGCTGGCATATCGCCGAGCACCTGGCGTGCGTGCGCTGGGCGCGCCCAGAGCGCGCGTTTTGCACGTGCGTGCGCCCGAGTCGCCGCGTCGCGTCCCTGGCCTTTGCTCGCCTGCAGAGCCACGCCCGTCCTCATCCACTCACCAGAACACTCCAGGCCGCCCCTGGAGCCCCACAGCGCCGCCGGCAGGTCGGCCATGGCGGCTAGCGGCCGGCCACAGTGGGCTCCTGCCATGGACGGTGCCGCCCGAGCCATACGCACGCGCCAGCTGCCCCTGGAACAGCTCGAGCTCATCAACGAGCTCGTCTGCTAGAGCACACCGTCGCCACGTCGCCCTGCAGCTACAGAACGACGGTTCACCGTCGATCTTATCTCCGGCCACCGCAGAACCGACCTCAACCGCCTATAAAAGGAGCTCCGAGCCCATCCGGACACCCAGGCAACCTCATGCCATCCCCCTAGGGCCCCCACAGCCAGCAGTTGACGGCGGGAGGCCGTCTTCCTCGCCTCCGGCCAGTTCGGCCGCCGCCACTCTCCGGCTCCGTTCGTCGCGAGCAGGCCCTCCCCCGTCCATCTAGCACCACCACCTGACTCCCCTTGACCGTGCGGAGCTGCCCAGCCTCTCAAACACGCCCCTGGAACCACCGTAGCGCGAAGCCCCAATTCACCCGAAGCTGTCGTCCGCCGCGGAGCTCGCCGCCGGCGACTCCCTCCACCCCCACCAACCTAGCGACCACCGGGAGGACCGCCCTGGACTGGCGGATCCATCCCTGCCCTCCGGAGCCCGCGAGGAGCCGCCAATCGCCGGCGTCGATCGCCGGAGCCCCGCCTCTGTTCGGCCAGAGGAGGAAGGAGGCAGGGGCGACTGGTCAAACCTGACCAGTGTCCCAAGGGACCCACTGTCATTGACCACGGGCCGGTCCACGCTGGCGTAAGTGGAGGCGTAAACTCAAAGTACGTCTCCTATGTGTATCTATTCGAAACTTTTTTTTTCTTTTTCTGTTCTATTTAAAAACAGAAAATTGACTAAACTTTGACTGGCTATAACTTTTTAAATATAACTCCAAATGAGTTGATTCTTTTTCCTACCTCTCTCAAATTTCACCTAGTTTATTTTAAGAGTTATTTCAAAAATAATTAGGAAAACTTTTTGTACTGTTTTTAAAGTTGGTGTTAATATGAATATTTTCAAAAATAGGATTTGTTGGAGAGAGAAGAAAACTTTCAAAAGTTTTGGAATGCACCCTACCTCTCCACAACTTGAAGGTAAGCATTCTGAACCCTAGCATAATATTGTCGTGTGTTGTTTGATACGGTTACAACACCCCTTGTCTCAGATTTTTCGTTATTTTATGAGATGATATGAACATACTCATAAGTGCATATTGATGATTCCGTGCTACTGAAATTTGATACATTGTGTAGTAATCACCCTCGTATGCCTTTCATGCATACCGGAAGGAAGCCGGGAAAGTCTCTGTCTTGGGTAGACATGAGCTTGTCCCTATGTGACGTCCGGATACTTAAGCTACAGTAACCTCTGCTAATGATACCATGTCACCACGATTACTGTTGTTAATCTCGTGAAGTTTCAAATCCTGTTCGAAGTCAAAATTCAGAATCAAGTCAAATTATAGAAGTTTTCAACTGTCAAAACTAAAATGATCATAATGTTTCAAATATTCCATAACTAATTATGGTGGTGAACCAACATTTTTACAATGTGGTTTAATGCCCTATAGTAATTAAAACAGCGGCTAAAACTAATAATTTGGTTGCTTTTAAAATTATAAAATACTAAACTAATATTATTTAACTACTAAACTAATTTTTGGCAGTAGCATATTAAGTAACACTAATTTAGGTTAAGTTTACGTATTTACTGAAGCTAAGATAAATAGAAAATAAAATAGGAAAACGATAAACAGAAAAGAATAAAAGAAAACAAAAAAAAATGTAAGAAGATAAAACTTCCCCTCCCCTGGGCCTTGGCCCAGCTAGCTGGCCAGGCCAGCCCACCGCGCCCTCACCCCCCTCCTCTATTCACAGAGGAGGCGTGGACAGCGCCGATGGCCGCCACGGCCCAGGCCATCACCGTGGCGCCCATCCAGGCCCCCTCCGGTGCCTATACCTTCCCCCTGGACGCTCCTATCTCCCCCGGTCGAACCCTAGCTGCCACTTCTTTTCCCCTTGCGTCGTTGCTCGCTCCCCTGCACACACCCGAAGCTAAAGTCGCCGCGCCATCCTCACCGTCGTGGCCACCGTCGTCGCCTATGCGAGGGAAGACGTCCAGGAGGACCGCGACCGCCGGCTTCGTCCGTCCCGGGGATCAGCTCAAGCCGGGGCGGCTCGTACGCTCGCCACCGCCGTCTTCTTCATCACGTACATCGCCGGCGTCCATCATTGATTCCCACCGTTCCGGTCCACCTCCGGCCTCCCCAAGCTCGTCATCTGCACCGCGGTGAGCTCCTCCTCCATTCCTCGTCCTTTTACGCTCGATCCGTTGCCTTAGCCGTCGTCCCCGAGCTCGTCCGAGTTCCTGCGTACGTGTACGCGTACGTGCAGTAGCTACTCCTGCTGCTGCCTGCGCCGCGCCCATGAGCCCCCAGCCGCATCGGCTCCATGCACACGCCCTGCACCTGCCTCCGCCCGACGACGACGCTGCCGCACTTGCCCCGCGCCCACCGTAGCCGCGCCATGCTTGCCCCGCTGGTGCCTTTGCCGTTGTTGCTGCTGCGTTGCTAGCTGCTTGCTACTGCTGTTGCTGCTTGCAAGTTTGCTCTGCGCCTTGCCGCTACTGCTCTCTGCTCCTTGCCGCTGCTTATAGGCTACTGTTGCTCCCTCCTCCTCCTTATAGCGCTGATGCTTGCTGCTACTACTGCATAGTGCTGTTGCTGCTCTGTAGTGCTCATGCGGCTGCTATTGCTGGTGGCCGTGGCCACGGCCATGGCCGTGTGTGTGCACGGCTATGCCACGGCCGACCCTTATTTAATTAGGCTAGGCTTAGTTAGTAGTAGTACTAGTTTAGTGCTAAGTTAGTCTAGTAGTAGATGACATGTAGGGCCCCATTAAATAGGTTAGGTTTATTTATTTGTTTAGGTAAATAGTCTATGACATGTGGGCCACACCCTGCCCTTTTGAAAAGTTGACTTGGTCAACTCGGATTAAAACAAATTAAAGTAAAACCAGAAATTTTAGAAATAGCCAAAACTTTAGAAAATCATAAAAAATAAACCGTAGCTCAGATGAAAAAGTTTTCTACATGAAAGTTGCTCAGAATTTTGAGACGAATCTGGATACGCCCTCTGTTCATCTGTCACACATCCCTAGCATAGCAAACATTGAACTTTTCCCTCCGGTTCATCTGTCTAACAGACGACCGGAACCGGGAAAACTTTCCCGGATGTCTCCCCCTTCGCCAATATCGCCTATCGCTGCGTTAGAACACCTCTAGCTTCGCTTTTTGTCATGTTATGCATATGTTTGCTTGTATTTACTATTTCTTCCCCCTCTTCTCTCCGGTAGACCCTGAGACCGCTGCTGATGCCACTATGATCAACGACGTCGACGACGACCCTCCTTCTTGTCTGAGCAACTAGGCAAGCCCCCCTTTTGATCATCCCGATATCACCCATTCCATTCTCTCATGCTTGCATTAGATCTTGCTACTGTATTTGATTGCTCCTATTATGACGCATAGCCTGCTTTTGTACCTACTTATTGTTACCTACCTGCTTATCCTAAACTGCTTAGTATAGGTTGGCTAGTGATCCATCAGTGACCCCCACTTGTCCTTGTTGCCCCTGCTTCATCATCGATGCCTCGATCGACGTGATCGACGACCAGAGCCCGACATCTCACATCACATCACGCCCCTTTTGTTGCTCGACTCTACAGAGCTACTATCGAGTGCCGAGGGTGATCCCTCATAACGCACTCCTGATGATAATTCTGTAGTGTAGCTATTTGGTCGTGGTCATCGAGGGTGATTTCCTCTTTCACCATTCCCGATACGGCTCTGTCGTTCAACACCTCAAGTGTGAACCTCGAGGGTGGTCCCTCTTACGTTCACCTTGATGATTACATTGAGTGGAATCCTCCGTGGGTGATTCCTCGGGTTTTCCCCTTGATGTTTGGACACACGGTTACCTTGACTTTACTTGAGACCTTTGGGAAAGTCGTGCTGGTCCGGAGAGCACGCACAAGATGGTTACGAGGCATGGCCGGGCCGCCAGGCCGCCCCCGAGTGGGCTGGGCTAGCCCTTGCCGTATTTCCTCATGACGGGGCGATGGGGTCACCTTATCGTGAGTCTCTGCTCGTCTTCGCAAGCTAATAATACACTATGGGTTGGGTATTTGTTCTGAGTTGGCCCTTTGCCTTTACGCACCAACCACCACGTGAGAATAGTTATGGGCCTCAACGTCGCAGTATCAGCCGAAGCTTTGTCAGACGTCCAGTTCAGCATTGCGGCACGGCCTGGTCGGCGCCCCAGTGGAGGTGGCCTGTATCGCCCCGCACGTAACGACCCGGAGTGCACCGGGCGATGGGCCCAGACCCCGGATTGCTTAGGATGTAGACCGACGGGGACCTCTCTGCTGAGTCTAGGTAGGGCTGCGACGTGTTGATCTTCTGAGGCCGGGCATTGACCTAGAAAAGTGTGTCTGGCCAGAGTGATCGAGTGTGTTGGAAAACATGGTGCACCCCTGCAGGGAAGATTATCTATTAATAGCCGTGTCCACGGTAAAGGACGTTCAGACTTATATCCTGATCTTATAGAACTACAAATGGATACTTAAAAGATATGTGGCTCCGGGATTGCTTTCTCGTAGGGAGTCGAGGAAGGATCTCTGGGCATTAATGTTACAACATGCTTGATAATTATAAACTGCTATTCTTTACTCTTCTACATGTTGCAAGATGCTCGGAGCTGCGTGAAGATGCTAGTCTTCGATAGGCTAGGCCCTCCCCCTCTATTCTGGCATTCTGCAGTTCAGTCCACAGATACAAACCTTCCAATTTATACCAGTGCATACTTAGTATAGATCTGATGCTTGCGAGTACTTTGGATGAGTACTCACGGTTGCTTTGCTACCCCTTTTCCCCCTTCTTTCTTCTTTCCGGTTGATGTAACCAGATTGTGGGTCCCTGGAGCCAGATGCCACCGCCGATGGATGCTGCTACGTGAGGACCACCGACGACCAGGAGTAGTTAGGAGGTCCCAGGCAGGAGGCCTTGCCTCTTCGATCCTTGTTGCTTTTGTGTTTGCCTTCTTAAGGCAGTGTTGTTTAACTAATGTCTGTACTCAGATATTGTTGCTTCCGCTGAATCTTGTGTATCGAGCTTGTATTCGAGCCCTCGAGGCCCCTAGCTTGTAATATAAAGCTTGTATTATTTTGATTTTTGTCTAGAGTTGTGTTGTGATATCTTCCCGTGAGTCCCTGATCTTGATCGTACGCATTTGCGTGTATGATTAGTGTACAATTGAATCGGGGGCGTCACAAGTTGGTATCAGAGCCGACTGCCTGTAGGATCCCCCTTTCCAACTCCTTGGCCGAAGTTGAGTCTAGTCTTTGAAAAACTGTTTTACTAACATGGCTATGTGGCTTACGGGCCCACGTCGCTATTGGGTGGTATTAGGATCTTTTATTCCTCGTCTATACTCTGGGAATCTGATGTCTCTTCCATTCGGGTTAAATGGTTTTTGCAAACTATAACTTTAGGTTCTCGTAAATACTTCTCCCGAAGAGCCCCTTCATTCCAGATGATGGCTCGCTTCACCAGAAGATTCTGAAGATACTCTCCGATGCTTTCTGGAGACCCTTGTGCCCTTCGCCGTTGCAATCCCTACCACCGATAAATCCTTATGCGTAACTACCTACGTTGTCGTTCATACCTTCATCCCCAGTTGCTCTTGTTATTACAAGATGTCCCGAAATACTCTTCGATGTTCCAAGGATCCTTTATGCTTACTGCCCTGCAGTCCTTGTCGCATGAATACCCCTGCGGATAATTACTCGCTCTTATTGAGTATCCGTTCATTCCCAGTTATTCTTATGCTTCATAAGATACTTTGTAATACAATCCGAGCTTTCGATGACCTCTGTCGCCTATTACTCTAAAAGGTCTTACCCACCTACACTCTGGTTAATTCCATATGCCTAGCAGTATCCATTGACGTCCTTTGTCATTATAATCTTGAGTCTTTCGATTTGATATGTCTTTGCCACAATCATTACCTGATCCTTATAGATTATCTTTCCAGCTCAGACGTCTTCCCGAACATGAGCTGGTTCTCGGCCAATCAGATTCCCATCGATTGTGCCCTACGTCTATTCAACTTATCCATCCTTGGTCAGGGCGTTTGCTTCTGATCCCTTGATTTTGGAAATCATAATTCTGTTGCATTTGAGCCTTGAATTAGTCAGTTCTTTTTATAACCTGATCTCCTTGCATCCTTTCCTCTTCTGGTTGAGTACCATTGCTCACATCAGATCCCTCGTGGACCACCAGATTCCTTGTTGGGTTCTATCCGACAGTGTCCTTCATATTCAATAACCTTGTGAGCCTTCCCTCGGTTACATAATGCCTTTGGTAAATTGTATCCCTCGCTCTTGACAACCATACATTGCTTCCGGGCTTAGTTAATTACTCGTGAAGTTTGTGGTATATGTTCCTAAGATGCCCCGGTGGGTTGAACCTACGCCTTCCCTAATCGGTGTGAACCCGAAGATTATGTGGGTTATATCTACCGGTGTTTCTTGGATAAATTTCAATTCTACAACTTCGTCGAAGATGAGAAGTGAATGGAAGGTTGTGCATTAGAGAAGTGGGAGTCGACCTTGAACCTTTGTGTTCATGCCCATGGACCCGATGTGGAACTTATCATGGAAGCTTCTTGTTAAAATAATAATCCCTTGCGATAAGTTCATCTTGTATCCATGTTTGGTCCTTTGCAATCGTGATTCCAACCATATTGTTCTTGTTTGATCCATTTATTGGACAAGTTAAAGTACTTGTCTTCTTCAGATCGTTTCACCTGTCCAACCTCTGTTCTACTATACCCTCGAGTATTACCCTCTGGTATCTCGAGATTATCACGGAACTACATAACCTCTTATGAGTTTTCATCAACTATTATTCTCGCCGATTTAAATTTTCCATGGGTTCTGAGTTGTTAGACACTCGAGAACACCCATAACTGATTAAAGTCTCCATTGCTTTGTTTAACCTTTCTTGTAACCTAACATATCTGAGCAGTGATAATTCCCTGCTTATGTAAACACCCTGGTGTACAAACTCTGTCAGTCAGACCTTGTTACTATTGTTGATGACATTCCGGTAGCCACCGATGGACGAGAACTTTGCCTATTGGTCCACCTCATCTTAACGAGCAGGTGTCGGATTTTGGGTTCCGGCAGACCCTTGAGGTTCAAACACTGGGGTGCGCGCGGAGATTTCGCCCTCTACCTACTTGTTCCTTGCCAGATGAACAACACAAGAGACACAGAGTTTATACTGGTTCAGGCCACCATTGTGGTGTAATACCCTACTCCAGTGTGTGGTGTGGTGGATTGCCTCTTGGGCTGATGATGAACAATACAAGGAAGAACAGCCTCGCGAGGGTCTGTTCTTGGCTGGTGTGATGAACTGCTAGGAGGAGTTCAGTCTCTCTCTCTCTATTCTAGGTGCCTCTCTTCATCCTAGATGCCTCTACCCTGGGGTGGCTTGTCCTATTTATAGGCAAAGGCCCTGGGCCTCCTCCCAAATATTGAGCGGGAAGGGCGCCAACAATTCGCCATTTTGAAGGGGAACAACGGGTACACTTATCCTGACTAAAGCTGGTCCTCGCCTGTCAAAGGCTCTGGTGGTGATGCCTGCTTGGGCTCCACAATGACTTCCTCCCCGCCGTTGGGCTGGTCTTGGTCTTGTTGCACCGAAATGGATGCCTTTGCTTGATGCTCTCGCCTGCGCTTGCTTCCTTTGCACCAAAGAGGAAAGGAGGACACCGCGCGGGCTGGCGCCAGACTGGCGCCCTTGGTCGTCATGGCTTGCATCATGGGCACCTCGCGAGGTACCCCGCCTTGATCTCTCTGCCTCCTCGTGAGCCAGCCTGATGAGGCCGTGCCTGAGGAAGCTCCTTGTCGTCCGCCCCGCGAGGCTTGGCACCTCGCGAGGGTCTTGAGCTTGTGTTGATGAAGATGGGCCATGCTGGGGCCCCCTTTGAGCCACGCCGCAGGCCGCAGGCAGGCAAGTCTGGGGACCCCTGTTCCCAGAACGCCGACAGTAGCCCCCGGGCCCAAGGTGCGCCCGGACTTGGCTGAGCAGAGAGGCGAAAGGACAAGTGCGAAGCGCCGCGGGCACTAACAGCCTGCGGCCTTGGGCGCGCGAGCGATTGATTGGACGCGGGCGTCTCCACTTCCCCATGACGCCTCGGCAACTGCGCGACTTGACAAGTCCCTTCATGCAGAGCGAGTCATGATTACCTGCAATCGTGGAGGTCGGCGGTTGGCCTCCCCTGGCTTTAAGTACGGCACGCCGCGTGCCCTTCCAGTTTATCCCCTCTTGCTTCTCCTTCTTCTCCATGGCCCCATCAAGGAAGTTCTCGGCCGCAGAGAAAGGAAAGGCCTGCCAGGTTGAGCCTGCCTCTCCCCCGCCTAAGCACGGTCGAGGCCGCCCTTGCAAACACCCTGTGGCCTCCACGGCGGCTCCCCGTGGTCGCGGAGGTGACTTCCCGCGTGGTGACGGGCGGATGGACATGGCCGGGGGGCGTGCTTCGGCCGTGCGACCCCCTAGGTCGCGCTTCCACTCCGCGGAGGTGCTGCCAGAGTTCGTTTTGCGGGCGGCGGAACCGACCAGCGCCTGGCTTCAGCTCCCTCGCTTCCTCCTAGGTGAGCTCCCGGCTGGTGCCCCGGGCGGCCTCTGGCTCCAGGCAGATGGCTGTTGCAGCCGGGCCTCGTGGGCTTCGCTGGAGGTCTCCGTGGCCGGGAGCTTGGCCTTGACCCGCGGCTGGCAGATGTTTGCCCGCACGCGTGGCCTTAGCCGTCGATGCACCCTGCACTTCAAGTTCGACGGCGATGCCACCCTTTACGTGAGGGTGTTTGGGGAAGATGGTCGCCGTGTAGGGTGCTGCCCTGAAGATGACGACTGCGGCTGGGGACCCAGCCCCGGCGAGGACGGAGAGGACAGCACGCGCGTGGTTGGCGGCGCCCAGGGTTCCTTAAGCTTCACTGGCTCTTCTTCGGGCAGCGACACTTCTAGCAGTGGCCGCGGTCAGCCTCCGCGCCGTCGTGCCTGCTTGGAGGGTGGTAGTGGGTCTGCCCGCCGTCGCGCCCTGGTGAAGCGCGAGAGGGAGTCCGCTTGAGCTCCGGAGGCGGCTCGAGTCTTCCATGAGGGCCGGCGTAGGGCGAGCTTCGATTGATTTGTTCTTTCTTTTCCTTTTTCCTGCGCAAAAAGACAGCAGTGTGGGGCCCCGTGGGGGCGTGTTTGGGTTACCATTGTTAATCATCGTACTGTTTCCGTTATTTTGGTATTGTTCCTTCCTGCCGTACGCCCGCGCATAGGTAATCCCAGCCTCAGCCGTGGGTGCGACCGACCCAGGTCCTGTATTCGTGTCGCGGTGCCCGTGAGGCACGGACTGGAGGGGTGCTCCCGTAGGGGACCTGGGTTGTGAAACCTTGAACGATAAGGACAGAAACACTCGCGAGGGCGCTCGGGGCTGCCACCTCACGAGCCCTCGCGCAAGAGAAATCGAGGCAGGAGGGCGAAAAGTCGAAGAACCATAGGTCAAAAGACGGCGATAGTTGCAATAAGACTTCAAATGAGAGTGAACTAGCCAACTGCAGAAAGCAAATGAAAAAGCCGCGTCCGGCACCTAGTCTAGTCTTCGACGTCTTCTCACCAGCGCGGAGCTAAGTGCTGCCACTGGGTGTGGGAGGGAGCCCCAGGGCCTGAGGCCAGCGCTCCTGAGACTCCGGGGCGTGTACAGCCCCAACTCATTATTACGTGAGAGTGTCACGGGCGGCGAGCTTCACAGGCGCTGGCCTTCTTCACAGGCTTCGGGCCTTTCTTCGGGGAAGCAAGCTTCACGGGCATTGGCCCTCTTCATAGGCTCCGGGCCTTTCTCAAAAAGATAGTCTTCACAGGCATTTGCCTTCTTCACAGGCTCTGGGCCTTTTCAAACAGATGATCTTCACAGGCATTTGCCTTCTTCATAGGCTCTAGGCCTTTTCCAAAAAGGTGATCTTCACAGGCGTTCGCCTTCTTCACAGGCTCTGGGCCTTTTCCAAAAAGATGATCTTCACAGGCGTTCGCCTTCTTCACAGGCTCTGGGCCTTTTCCAAAAAGATGATCTTCACAGGCGTTTGCCTTCTTCACAAGCTCTGGGCCTTTTCCAAAAAGGTGATCTTCACAGGTGTTCGCCTTCTTCACAGGCTCTGGGCCTTTTAAGGGTAAAACCTCCGGAGGTGCTGGATGTTCCACGCATTCTGGACTGGCACCCCCTCCTGAGTCTCCAAGCGCACGGAGCCGGGCCTGGAAACATGAACAACCATGAACGGGCCCTCCCACATGGGAGAGAGCTTATGCAGTCCCTCCCTGGAGAGAACCCGCCTGAGCACGAGGTCCCGTACCTCAAGAGTTCTGGGGCGGATGTTGTGGCAGTGGTATCGCCGCAGTGCTTGTTGGTATCTTGCCGCTCGCAACGCGGCTTCTCGGCGACGCTCCTCCCCCAGCACGAGGTCCATCCCCCGCATGGTGTCCTGCTGCGCTTCGTCGAACGCCAGGACCCGTGCGGAGCAATGTCTAACCTCGTGAGGGAGGACCGCCTCGACTCCATAGACCAAGAAGAACGGGGTCTCTCCAGTCGGCTTGGTTGCAGTCGTGCGGATGGACCACAACACGGACTGAAGCTCATCGTACCAGCCTCTGCCGCAGGCTTCCAGCTTCTTCTTGAATGTTCCGGTCTTGAGGCCCCTCAGGACCTCCGTGTTGGCCCGCTCGGCCTGGCCATTGCTTCGGGGGTGCGCCACTGAAGCGTAGCATATCTGCGTTCCAAGGTTAGCATGGTATGTTTTGAAGAGGTTACCGGTGAACTGCGAACTGTTGTCGGTGATGATGCGGTTCGGCACCCCGAACCGGCTCACGATGCCCTTGATGAACTTGACTGCTGAGCCCGCAGGGATGGTGCACACGGCTTCCACTTCGGCCCACTAGGTGAACTTGTCCACGTCGACGTAGAGGTAGCGATAGCCCCCCGGCGCCCGAGGGAACGGGCCCAGGATATCCAACCCCCAGACTGCGAATGGCCATGAGAGGGGTATAGTTTGCAGACTTCCTGCCGGCTGATGGATCTGCTTGGCTTGGAATTGGCAGGCTTCGCAGGCCTTCACTAGCTCGACAGCGTCATTGAGTGAAGTAGGCCAATAGAAGCCGCTGCGGAATGCCTTGCCCATGAGGGTCCGTGAGGACGAGTGGTGCCCGCAGTCTCCACCGTGTATATCTGCCAGCAGCTCCTTCCCTTGCTCCCTGGATATGCAGCGTAGGGACACACCATTTGGTCGCTTCCGGTAGAGTTCTCCATCCCTGATACAGTACGCTGAGGCTTGCCGTGCCACACGCTCCGCTTCCTCCTCCTTCTCCGGCAGGGTCCCTTGCATTAAGTAACTCCGGAGCTCTGTGATCCAGCACCCCTCCTGAGGCTCCATCGCCAGGAGTAGGCGCGCTCCTGAGGCTGGGCCACAGACCGGAGCTCCCAAGGCAGGCGGCTGGGGGAGCTCTTCTCGAGGCTGCGCCGTGTTTGATAGTGATGGCATGGCCGAGGGCTTGAAGAGCCGCTCCTCGAAGATGCCAGGCTCCTGAGGTAACCGCCTAGATGCTCGTCTGGCAATGTCATCGGCCTCCTGATTGGTGCCACGGGGCACATGCTGCAACTCCAACCCCCAGAACTGCTTTTCCATCCTGCGGACCTCCGCAAGGTAGGCCTCCATGTGCTCATCTTTTGGCTCGTATACCTTGTTGGAGAAATTGACGAGGAGCTGTGAATCGCCCTTGATGGTAAGGCGCTTTACCCCTAGGGCAGCCGCGGCCTTCAAGCCTGCTATCAGGCCTTCATACTCCGCTATGTTGTTGGAGACCTTTTCGCCTTGCTGGAAACAGAGCTGCATGGCGTAATAGAGCTTGTCCCGAGTGGGAGATATGAGCACCGCCCCAGGCCCAGCGCCATGCCTGGAGAGCGCCCCGTCGAAGTACATGACCCAGCCTTCTGGCCCCTCGCTTCCTGGGGAGAGGGATCGATCCTCGCCGGCCTTGAGGCCCGACGCCTCTGTCCATTCGGCCATGAAGTCCGCTAGCGCGGCCCCCTTGATGACTCTGGTCGTGCTGAATTCGAGCTGAAACGCTTGCAGCTCAATGTTCCACTCGGCGACCCTTCCGACTGAGTTTGGGCTCCTGAGCACCCTTTCCAAGGGGTATGCCAAGACAACCTTGATAGGGTGACCCTGAAAGTAGTGCCACAGCTTGCGCGAGGCCACTAGTAGCGCGAGGAGGAGTTTCTGGGGCATGGGGTACCATGCCCTCGCATCCCGTAATACTGTGCTGACGAAGTATACTGGGTGCTCGATGAGGCTTGGAGCGTTGGTGCTGGCGGCGGCGTCCGGAGGCCGTGGCACCTCCTGAGGCGGGGGAGCCTCCAGAAGCTGGTTGCCCAGGGGAAGGGCTTCTTCCGTTTCTGGTGCGCTCCCCTGCGGCGGCTGATCCTCCTCAGCCATGGCAGTGATCTCTGCGAGTCCTTCTTGGTCCTGCTTTGCCTTGACAAGGGTGGCTGCCGTGGCCTTGGTCCGACGCTCCTCCCTAACCGCCACCAGAGCCACGCTGGCGGAGTAGGGAGTGGCAGCGAGGTAGAGCACCAAGGGCTCTTGAGGGCGTGGGGCCACCATCACCGGAGGGCTGGTTAGGTATCTCTTGAGATCTTGGAACGCCTTGTCGGCCTCTTCAGTCCATTCAAAGGGCCCCTTTTTCTTCATCAGCTGGAAGAAAGGCAGCGCTCGCTCCCCTAACCTGGAGATGAAGCGCCCTAGCACAGTCACGCACCCAGTGAGCTTCTGCATCTCTCTGAGGGTCTTCGGCGGGCTCATGTCCTCGACTGCCTTGACCTTTTCTGGGTTGGCCTCAATGCCTCGGTGGGACACGAGGAAGCCCAAGAGCTTGCCCGAGGGGACCCCAAACACACACTTCTCCGGGTTGAGCCGCAGGCTCACTGCATTGAGGTTTGCGAAGGTTTCCTCTAGGTCTTGTATCAGGGTCTTGGCCTCGCGAGACTTCACTACAATGTCGTCGACATAAGCTTCCACATTCTTCCCGAGTTGCGGGCCCAAGGTGATGTGCATGAGCCGCTGAAAGGTTGCCCCCATGTTGGCGCAGTCCGAACGGCATGCATGTATAGCAGTACACCCCCACACGGGGTCAGGAAGGCCGTCTTCTCCATGTTTTCCACCGCCATCTTGATCTGGTGATACCCGGAGAAGGCATCCAAGAAGCATAACATGTCAAACTCAGTGGTGGAATCGACGATCTGATCGATGCGAGGGAGCGGGAATGGATCTTGCGGGCATGCTTTGTTGAGGTTGGTGAAGTCGACACACATGTGTTCCTTCCCTCCCTTCTTTGGCACAATCATAGGGTTGGCCAACCAATCTGGATATCGGACCTCGCGAATGACCCCCGCGGCTTCTAGCTTGCGGGTCTCCTAGACGATGAAGGCCTGCTTTTCAGTGGACTGCCGCATTGCTTTCTGCTTCACGAGGCGCACGTTGGGGCACACGTTGAGGTGGTACTCGATTACGCCCCGTGGGATCCCTGCCAACTGGTCGGGTTCCCAGGCGAATACTTTCTTGTTTGCGCGCAGGAACTTGACCAGGGCTTCCTCCTGCTCGGGCCCGAGGTTGGCGCCTATGGTGAAAGTGGCGTTAGTGGACCCGTCCTCGTCGATGGGTATCTGCTTGGTCTCCGCCTTATCTTGGGTGAACAATTGTTTCTTCTTGGTTGGTGCAGCCCCCTTGGGCTCGGGGGTCCCCATGTTGGCGGGCTATGCCGACGCCGCCATCTTGAAGGCAAGCTTGAGCGCTCGCAGCGCATCCCCGGTGTCTCCAGGCACGGTGAGGACACCGCTAATCCCGGGCATCTTCATAAGGTTGTATGTTGGCTGAGTCGCGGCCATGAACTAGGCCAGTGCTGGATAGCCGAGGATGGCATTGTAGGGGAGGCCGATGGGGGCGATATCAAAATCGACCTGCTCCGTGCGGAAATTGTCGTAGGTGCCGAAAGTTATTGGGAGCCGCATCTGTCCCAAGGAGCTGGATGACCCGCCCCCGACGCCCGAGAAGGGCCGACTGGGTTGCAGCCGTTCCCGGGGTATGCGGAGGAGGTTGAAGGCCTCAACTGAGAGCATGCTGAGGCCTGCGCCGCCGTCGATGAGAGTCCTGGTGACAGCCACCTGGCAGATGGTGGGGGTGCATAGCATGGGGAGCGCACCCGAGCCGGCCGAGTTGGAGGGGTGATCCTCCGAGCTAAAGGCCAGCCTGGCCTGTGGCTCCGACCGGTCCGGGGGAGCCCCCTGCCGCGTGGAGGCGGCGCCGACCCGGCGGACGAACGGCCTGACGTGGTGACTGGAGGGCGGCGCCTGCGAGCCGCCCAGGAGGGCCGAGACGACCGGGGAGACCGGTGCGGCGTGGCGGGCGAGGAAGAGGCCGCGCAGCTCTTCCCAAGAGGACGCGGGGGGATGCTGGGACGACGCTTGCTACTCGTTCCCCGCCGGGCTGGTGGCGGCGTTGACGGCAGGTGACAGGGAACGACGAGGACGCCCGCCGACGGGAGCCGTCTGGGCAACGCGGGAAGCGAGGGCGGCTCGGCGCTCGGCGCGAGCCCGACGAGCGTCAGACATGGATGCGACGGTCGGGGAAGTACAGAGCGACGGAAGACGAATTCCGGCGCACCCCTATCTGGCGCGCCAAATGTCGGATTTTGGGTTCCGGCAGACCCTTGAGGTTCGAACACTGGGGTGCGCGCAGAGATTTCGCCCTCTACCTACCTGTTCCTCACCGAATCGCTAGGATCTAAACTACCAGAGGAACAACACAAGAGACACAGAGTTTATACTGGTTCAAGCCACCATTGTGGTGTAATACCCTACTCCAGTGTGTGGTGTGGTGGATTGCCTCTTGGGCTGATGATGAACAATACAAGGAAGAACAGCCTCGCGAGGGTCTGTTCTTGGCTGGTGCGATGAACTGCTAGGAGGAGTTCAGTCGCTCTCTCTCTATTCTAGGTGCTCTCTTCGATCCTAGATGCCTCTACCCTGGGGTGGCTAGTCCTATTTATAGGCAAAGGCCCTGGGCCTCTTCCCAAATATTGAGCGGGAAGGGCGCCAACAATTGGCCATTTTGAAGGGGAACAACGGGTACACTTATCCTGACTAAAGTTGGTCCTCGCCTGTCAAAGGCTCTGGTGGTGACGCCTGCTTGGGCTCCACAATGACTTCCTCCCTGCCGTTGGGCTGGTCTTGGTCTTGTTGCACTGAAATGGATGCCTTTGCTTGATGCTCTCACTTGCGCTTGCTCCCTTTGCACCAAAAAGGAAAGGAGGACACCGCGCGGGCTGGCGCCCGACTGGTGCCCTTGGTCGTCATGGCTTGCGTCATGGGCACCTCGCGAGGTACCCCGCCTTGATCTTTCCGCCTCCTCGTGAGCAAGCCTGATGAGGCCATGCCTGAGGAAGCTCCTTGTTGTCCGCCCCGTGAGGCTTGGCCCCTCGCGAGGGTCTTGAGCTCGTGTTGATGAAGATGGGCCATGCTGGGCCCCCCTTTGAGCCACGCCGCAGGCCTCAGGCAGGCAAGTCTGGGGACCCCTGTTCCTAGAACACCGACAGCAGGAAAATGGTTCTCTTCGTCCCTCGCCCTTGGTACCAACGTTGTTGCCAACATAACGGACAGGCTATCCTCTGACCTGCCTTGCTATCATCACCGTACAAAATGTTAGCACCCTTCTTGCTTTTAACCCACATGGTGGGCCCATAACCCGGAGTTCCACAGGATCGAAACCTGACTCTCCTGTACAACCTTGACTCCGAAATATTCTTTTCACTTGGCTTCGTATGTAAATCACAAGCCACCTTCCTAGTGACCTATTCTGGTATCAGGCGCAATACTTATTCCCATTACTTTGAACCCCTTCACCCCTATTTCAGGCAATGAACGGTTGCCTACCCGCTTGAAGCTTCTTATTGCACCTCCTTACCTTGCTCTCGATGACTTCTTGAATTTCAACTCGAGAGATGCCTCTATGCCACGTTCACTGAGATAGCCCCCAGGTACCTATCTTGTGTTGAGCTTCGTCCTTCCCGAGTCTTTCCCCCTTACTCCCCTCCTAAATCTCGGGACGAGATTTCTTGTAGTGGAGGATAATTGTGACGTCCGGATACTTAAGCTATAGTAACCTCTGCTAATGATACCATGTCACCACGATTACTGTTGTTAATCTCGTGAAGTTTCAAATCCTGTTCGAATTCAAAATTCAGAATCAAGTCAAATAATAGAAGTTTTCAAATGTCAAAACTAAACTGCTCATAATGTTGCAAATATTCCATAACTAATTATGGTGGTGAACCAACATTTTTACAATGTGGTTTAATGCCCTATAGTAATTAAAACAGCGGCTAAAACTAATAATTTGGTTGCTTTTTAAATTATCGAATACTAAACTAAAATTATTTAATTACTAAACTAATTTTTGGCAGTAGCATATTCAGTAACACTAATTTGGGTTAAGTTCAGGTATTTACTGAAGCTAAGATAAATAGAAAATAAAATAGGAAAACGATAAACAGAAAAGAATAAAAGAAAACAAAAAAAGTGTAAGAAGATAAAACCTCCCCTCCCCTGGACCTTGGCCCAGCTAGCTGGCCAGGCCAGGCCACCGCGCCCTCACCCCCCTCCTCGGTTCATAGTGGAGGCGTGGACAGCGTCCATGGCCGCCACGGCCCCGGCCATCGCCGTGGCGCCCATCCAGGCCCCCTCCGGTGCCTATACCTTCCCCCTGGACGCTCCTCTCTCCCCTGGTCGAACCCTAGCCGCCACTTCTTTCCCCCTTGCGTCGTTGCTCGCTCCCCTGCACACACCCGAAGCTAAAGTCGCCGCGCCATCCTCACCGTCGCGGCCACCGTCGTCGCCTACGCACGGGAAGACGTCCAGGAGGACCGTGACCGCCGGCTTCGTCCATCCCGGGGATCAGCTCAAGCCGGGGCGGTTCGTACGCTCGCCAACGCCGTCTTCTTCATCACGTACATCGCCGGCGTCCATCGTCGCTTCCCACCGTTCCGGTCCACCTTCGGCCTCCCCAAGCTCATCATCCGCACCGCGGTGAGCTCCTCCTCCATTCCCCGTCCTTTTACGCTCGATCCGTTGCCTTAGCCGTCGTCCCCGAGCTCGTTCGAGTTCCTGCGTACGCGTACGCATACGTGCAGTAGCTACTCCTACTGCTGCCTGCACCACGCCCATGCGCCCCCAGCCGCATCGGCTCCGTGCACACGCGCTGCACCTGCCTCCGCCCGACGACGACGATGCGGCACTTGCCCCGCGCCCGCCGTAGCCGCGCCATGCTCGCCCCGCTGCTGCCTTTGCCGTTGTTGCTGCTGTGTTGCTAGCTGCTTGCTACTGCTGCTGCTGCTTGCAAGTTTGCTCTACTCCTTGCCGCTACTGCTCTCTGCTCCTTGCCGCTGCTTACAGGCTACTGTTGCTCCCTCCTCCTCCTCCTTATAGCGCTGATGCTTGCTGCTACTACTGGATAGTGCTGTTGCTGCTCTGTAGTGCTCATGCGGCTGCTACTGTTGGTGGCCGTGGCCACGGCCATGGCCGTGTGTGTGCACGGCTATGCCACGGCCGACCCTTATTTAATTAGGCTAGGCTTAGTTAGTAGTAGTAGTGCTAAATTAGTCTAGTAGTAGATGACATGTAGGCCCCCATTAAATAGGTTAGGTTTATTTGTTTGTTTAGGTAAATAGTCTATGACATGTGGGCCACATCCTGCCCTTTTGACTAGTCAAAGTTGACTTGGTCAACTCGGATTAAAACAAATTAAAGTAAAACCAGAAATTTTAGAAATAGCCAAAACTTTAGAAAATCATAAAAAATAAATCGTTGCTCAGATGAAAAAGTTTTCAACATGAAAGTTGCTCAGAATTTTGAGATGAATCTGGATACGCCCTCTGTTCGTCTGTCACACGTCCTTAGCATAGCAAACATTGAACTTTTCCCTCCGGTTCATCTGTCTAACAGACGACCGGAACCGGGAAAACTTTCCCGAATGTCTCCCCCTTCGCCAGTATCGCCTATCGCTGCCTTAGAACACCTCTAGCTTCGCTTTTTGTCATGTTATGCATATGTTTGCGTGTATTTACTGTTTCTTCCCCCTCTTCTCTCCGGTAGACCCTGAGACCGCTGCTGATGCCACTATGATCAACTACGTCGACGACGACCCTCCTTCTTGTCTGAGCAACCAGGCAAGCCCCCCCTTTGATCATCCCGATATCGCCCATTCCATTCTGTCATGCTTGCATTAGATTTTGCTACTGTATTTGATTGCTCCTATTCTGATGCATAGCCTGCTTTTGTACCTGCTTATTGTTACCTACCTGCTTATCCTAAACTGCTTAGTATAGGTTGGCTAGTGATACATCAGTGACCCCCACTTGTCCTTGTTGCCCCTGCTTCATCATCAACGCCTCGATTGACATGATCGACGACCAGAGCCCGACATCTCACATCACATCACGCCCCTTTTGTTGCTCGACTCTGCAGAGCTACTATCGAGTGCCGAGGGTGATCCCTCATAATGCACGCCTAATGATAATTCTGTAGTGTAGCTATTTGGTCGTGGTCATCGAGGGTGATTTCCTCTTTCACCATTCCCGATACGGCTCTGTCGTTCAACACCTCAAGTGTGAACCTCGAGGGTGGTCCCTCTTACGTTCACCTTGATGATTACATTGAGTGGAATCCTCCGTGGGTGATTCCTCGGGTTTTCCCCTTGATGTTTGGACACACGGTTACCTTGACTTTACTTGAGACCTTTGGGAAAGTTGGGCGGGCCCGGAGAGCACCCGCAAGATGGTTACGAGGCACGGCCGGGCCTGTAGGCCGCCCCCGAGTGGGCTGGGCTAGCCCTTGCCGTATTTCCTCGAGACGGGGCGACGGGTTCACCTTATCGTGAGTCTCTGCTCGTCTTCGCAAGCTAATAATACACTATGGTTTGGGTATTTGTTCTGAGTTGGCCTTTGGCCTTTACGCACCAACCACCACGTGAGAATAGTTATGGGCCTCGACGTCGCAGTATCAGCCGAAGCTTTGTCAGACGTCCAGTTCAGCATTACGGCACGGCCTGGTCGGTGCCCCAGTGGAGGTGGCCTGTATCGCCCTGCACGTAATGACCCGGAGTGCACCGGGCGATGGGCCCAGACCCCGGAATGCTTAGGATGTAGACCGACGGGGACCTCTCTGCTGAGTCTAGGTAGGGATGCGATGTGTTAATCTTCCGAGGCCGGGCATTGACTCAGAAAAGTGTGTCCGGCCAGAGTGATCGAGCGTGTTGGAAAACATGGTGCACCCCTGCAGGGAAGATTATCTATTAATAGCCGTGTCCACGGTAACGGACGTTCAGACTTATATCCTGATCTTATACAACTAGAAATGGATACTCAAGATATGTGGCTCCAGGATTGCTTTCTCGCAGGGAGTCGAGGAAGGATCTCTGGGCATTAATGTTACAACATGCTTGATAATTATAAACTGCTATTCTTTACTCTTCTACATGCTGCAAGATGCTCGGAGCTGCGTGAAGATGCTAGTCTTCGATAGGCTAGGCCCTCCCCCTCTATTCTGGCATTCTGTAGTTCAGTCCACAGATACAAACCTTCCAATTGATACCAGTGCATACTTAGTATAGATCTAATGCTTGTGAGTACTTTGGATGAGTACTCACAGTTGCTTTGCTACCCCTTTTCCCCCTTCTTTCTTCTTTCCGGTTGATGCAACCAGATGGTGGGTCCCTGGAGCCAGATGCCACCGCCGATGGATGCTGCTACGTGAAGACCGCCGACGACCAGGAGTAGTTAGGAGGTCCCAGGCAGGAGGCCTTGCCTCTTCAATCGTTGTTGCTTTTGTGTTTGCCTTCTTAAGGCAGTGTTATTTAACTAATGTTTGTACTCAGATATTGTTACTTCCGCTGACTCTTGTGTATCGAGCTTGTATTCCAGCCCTCGAGGCCCCTGGCTTGTAATATAAAGCTTGTATTATTTTGATTTGTGTCTAGAGTTGTGTTGTGATATCTTCCCATGAGTCCCTGATCTTGATCGTATGCATTTGCGTGTATGATTAGTGTACGATTGAATCGGGGGCGTCACACCCTAGTTCCTCGTCGAGACGATTGTGTCCGGTATGGCATGACGGGGTATGATGAGTGGTGATTCTATCTGTTGGTTGAAATATACTTGTTATGCTAATCATGCAGGGAATGTTTAAACCTCCTGAGTCGACCATAGATCAAGTCTTGTTCCAGTAACCCCCATACATGTTTCGTACTACCACTTGTCCCTACCGCAGGTAGGGTATAGTTCAGTAAATTGTCAACCCCTTTCTTGGCACACACCGTATAGAGAGGCCATGGTGGAAGATATTGGCTACATCCGGTAGGCAGGCCACCTGGTTCGGGGGCATGGGTGTTTCCGGTTGGGACCGAGAGGGGGGCACCCCTTAGTAGCGCGCGGTATAAATTTGATCCCATGCTAATCGATGTTGTAGCCTCCCCACTTATAGTTTTGCTTGACAGATGTCGTGGGTGATTCTAGACACCGGTAAGTTAAGCTGGTGTGTGCGGGTCAGGTGTGTTTTCAATTAAAAGACCGTAAATGCAATTAGTCCCGATGGACTAAAGGAATCCGTTACTCGTGGGTAAAGAGTACACCCTCTGCAGAGGTTATATCTATTCGAATAGCCGTGTCCATGGTTAAGGACTACAGTCTGGGATGGGTCAAGTGTCGGTCTTAGTGTCGGTCTTCGGAGGAGAAACTGTTAAACCAGAACATGGAACATGACTTGTGACTTGTGATGATTATGATTATTATTATTATGGACTAACCCTTTTATTATTTGAATTATTGAGTATCCCTGGGACGGTTCTACCTCGTGGATATTCACTGTGATTATTTTCTTACAAGCCCTTTATGTGGTGTCGCTGAGACGCCCGACTGTGGCATACTTGTTATTTATTTACTTTATAAGCCCTTTATGAGGTGTCGCTGAGACGCCCGCCTGCGGCATACTTGTCATTTATTTACTCTATAATCCCTTTATGTGGTGTTGCACAGACGCCGGACTGTGGCATGTTCGTTACTTATGTCATTTATAAGCCCTTTATGTGGTGTCGCTCAGACGCCCGACTGAGGCATACTTTATGTTATTGTCCTTTCGAGGCGTCGCTTCAGACACCCGATCAGTGCATTTGCTTTCTACTTTCTGATTGCATACTCATGTTATATATGAATAACTTGCTTACATGCATCATGGATTTTATTTTGTGACTGACGTTGTGATCATAGAATATTTCAGAGCGTGATTATCATTTGTTATGTTATACCCGTGTTCATAATGTTTGCGAGTACATTCAAAGTACTCACTGGCTTGTCCCTGGCTATTGTCTTGGCCAGATTTCTTGCTGGGAGAGGAGCTTTGCGATGACAGCCCCGGAACCTAAGCAATGGTGATAGCAGCCTCGCGAAGATAGGAGTTATCCAGGTCAGCTGTTCCTGTGGGAAATGGAGTCCCATAGACGTTGAAAGACCACAAACTGCTTCCGCCATCAGCCACTAGAAACCATTTGTTGTACTCATAGGCCAGAATGGTCTTGTACTACATATTATGTATTTTTCTTGGAGCTTCTGTATCAAGTTAGTGTCTCATCAGCTAACAGAAATCCTGGGGCTGGTGAGCACAAGGACCATTTTCTGGAAATTAATATCCCGAAAATCCGGTCCTCACACAAGTCCCCTAGATCACGTTCGTTCCAAAAATCACGCCCCCGAAGGTTTCATTTTGTTTGGACTCTGTTTGATATTCCTTTTCTTCAAAATACTGAAATAGGCAAAAAAAACAGCAATACGGGTTGGGCCTCCGGTTAGTAGGTTAGTCCCAAAAATGATATAAATGTGTAAAATAAAGCCCATAAACATACAAAAAGGGTAATATAATAGCATGGAACAATCAAAAATTATAGATACGTTGGAGACGTATCATTGTGTAGTAGACATCAAGCTCTTTTCTAGCGCCGTTGCCGGGGAGGTGAGTGCTTGAAGGTATATCTTTAGATCTTGCAATCGAATCTTTTAGTTTCTTATTTTATCACTAGTTTAGTTTATAAAAGAAAACTACCAAAAAATGGAATTGAGTTTGCCTCATACGCTTCATCTTTTTAATATCGTTCGTGAGAATGATGGAAAGGAAAATTGTGATCAATTGCTACAAGAATGCATTAAAGTGCTTGGTACTAAATCTTTGAATGATGAGCATGATTGCAATGTTGTTAGTATGAACTCTTTGAATATCCATAGTACTAATCGGGTTTTAGTAGTTATGATTGCACTAGTTATGATGAAAATGTCTCTTATAAGCATGTCAATTTTTTTGGAGTGAATCGGGTTTGCTCTCTATGTGCTTAAAATCTTGAAGTTATGCTTGTTTTGCCTTCCTATGCTAGTTGATTGTTGTTCCCATAAGTCGTTTGCTCACAAAATCTCTATGCATAGGAAGAGGGTTAGACTTAAACTTGCTAGTCATATGCTTCATGATGCTCCCGTTATGTTTCAATTCTTATCTTTTATGTGAGCATCATTGTCATCATCATGCCTAGCTAGAAAGGCATTAAAGAAAAGCGCTTGTTGGGAGACAACACAATATGTATCCTTACTTTTTTTTCTGTGTCCACATGATTATGATACTTTAGTAATCATGTTTTATAGCTTTTTTTCAATAAAGTGCCAAGTAAGACCTTTAGGATAGCTTACGGTGATAGTTGTGTTGATCCTGCTGAAAATCAGAAACTTTTGCATCCAGTAAACTAGTTTTGATAATTCATAGAAACGTGATTTTTATCTGATTATTTTTTATATGGATTGGTATACAAATTGATTAGGACTTCCTAATTTTGTAGGATTTTTGGATTTCCAGAAGTATACGTTTGATACATATTACTACAGACTGCTTTGTTTTCGATAGATTCTGTTTTCTATGTGTTGTTTGCTTATTTTGATGAATCTATGAGTAGTATCGAAGGGTATTAACCATAGAGAAGTTGGAATACAGTAGATATTACACCAATATGAATTTAGAATGAGTTCATTACAGTACCTATGTGGTGATTTATTTTCTTATACTAACGGAGCTTACGAGTTTTCTGTTGAGTTTTGTGTTGTGAAGTTTTCGAGTTTTGGGTAAAGATTCGATGGACTATGGAATAAGGAGTGGCAAGAGCCTAAGCTTGGGGATTCCCAAGGCACCCCAAGGTAATATTTAAGGACAACCAAGAGCCTAAGCTTGGGGATGCCCCGGATGGCATCCCCTCTTTCGTCTTCTTCATCGGTAACTTTACTTGGAGCTATATTTTTATTCACCACATGATATGTGTTTTGCTTGGAGTGTTATTTTATTTTGTTAGTATTTTCTTTCTGTTATTTAGAATAATGTTTTTCATCTTTATTTTCAATAAAAATGTCAAGGATATCCTTTACCATGCTTATTTTGCTAGTATACATGTTGCTGATTGAAAACAAAAAGTTTACCGCTGTTGCAAACATTCCCTAGAAAAGTCAGAGAATGGTATAATGTTGAAGATTTTTGAATATTGAGCTCTGATAAATCTTCTACAGCTTAGTATTTTTCTCATAATTTTTGGTGTTTGGGAAGTATGATTAACCTTGCATTCTTTACAGACTATACTGTTTTGGCAGATTGCTGTTATGTTTGCATTGTTTGCATATGTTTGCTTGTTTAACGATTCTATTTGAGGATAGGAGTGTTAAATATGCAGAGACATTTAGTATGCAATGTGGAATAATAATTTTAGTGATTTGTTACAGTAGAAAATGATAATGTTTTGCATTGGTTTATACTAACTTATCTCACGAGTTCTTGTTGAGTTTGGTGTGGATGAAGCTTTCGAGATTTAGGAAACCGAGATATAAAAGGAATTAAGGAGACACAAAAGCTCAAGCTTGGGGATGCCCAAGGCACCCCAAGATAATATTTCAAGAAGTCTCAAGCATCTAAGCTTGGGGATGCCCCGTTAGGCATCCCACCTTTCTTCTTCAACAACTATCGGTTAGTATCGGTTGAACCTAAGTTTTTGCTTCTTCACATGAGTCGTGCTATCCTTGTAATGTCATTTTATTTTGTTTTGTTTTATGTTTGAATACAATACCAAGATCTTAAATTCTTAAATGAGAGAGAGTCTTCACATAGTTACATAATTATTTAGCTACTCATTGATCTTCACCTATATCTTTTTGGAGTAGTTTCTCATTTACTCGTGTGCTTCACTTATATCCTATGAGTAAATTGTTGAATGTCATAAATCTAAAATTATATATGTTTCATTTGCTTATCCCATGGGGAGTAATGACTTCACATCTAAGAAGTAGAGGTTGTAAATTTATTGAAGGTTAGCAAGCATTGTATTGGTCATTTGAACAATTCATGAAAGAATATTGAAGGAAGAGATATTTCACATGTAAATGTACTATCCTAGACATCTTTTATAATTGTGAGCACTCATTAAGTATGACATGCTAAAGAGTTGATGTTGGACAAGGAAGACAACCTAATGGGTTATGTTTTCTCACATCTCAGTTAAAGTATATTGTCATTGATCATTCAAACATGTTGAGCTTGCCTTCCCCCCTCATGCTAGCCAAAATTACTTGCACCAAGTAGAGATACTACTTGTTCTTCCAAATATCCTTAAACCCAGTTTTTGCCATGAGTGTCCACCATACCTACCTATATGCGGTATTTACCTGCCGTTCCAAGTAAATTTGCATGTGCCAAACTCTAAACCTTCAAACAATAATCTGTTTTGTATGCCTGAATTGCTCATGTAGCGACTAGGGGCTGTCAGTATCTTCCATGCTAGGTGGGTTATTCTCAAGATAAGTGGACTCCGCTCATCATTCACGAGAAAAATGGCTGGTAACCAGGATGCCCAGTCCCATGATCAAAAAGATCAAAGCAAAACAAAATAATTAAAACAAAACTCCCCTAGGACTGTTGTTGGTATGGACGGTACCCCGTTGTTTCGGATGGCCTTGCAGTGTTATTGTTGGTGGAGGGGGAGTAAAATCTTTACCATTCTGTTTGGGAATCGCCTATAATGTATGTAGTATGGAAGGTATTGGGAACTCTTGGTTGTTATGTTGACAATGAGATCATACCTCTCAAAATTATTTATCTCTATTTCAAAATCAAGCTCTGGCACCTCTGCAAATCCCTGCTTCCCTCTGCGAAGGGCCTATCTTTTACTTTATGCAAGAGTCAAGGTGATCTTCACCTTTCCCTTTTTCATTTTATCCTTTGGCAAGCACCTCGTGTTGGAAAGATCCTGATATATATATCCAATTGGATGTAAGTTATCATGAACTATTATTGTTGACATCACCCAAAGGTGAATACATAGGGATGCAACACTATAAGCCCCTATCTTTCTTAGTGTCCGATTAAGACTCCATAACCATAAGTATTGCGTGAGTGTTAGCAACTGTAGAAGACTATATGATAGTTGAGTATGTGGAGTTTGCTAAATCAAAGCTCTGACATAGACCCTTCCTGAAAATAAGATGAATTGTAATTGTTTGATGACTGAGAATGAAGTTTTCTAGTTTTCAAGAAAGTTTATGGTCTATGCTTTAACATGTGAATAGCTTGTTACTTGATCGTGAGAAGTTTTATGAGGTGAACTACTATTATGACATATAATCATGCCAGAAAAGGTGATTGAAATTATCATTGATCAAAATTGTGCACCTGCTAGCATTCACACTTCATAAATTCTTTCTTTTATCATTTACCTACACAAGGACGAGAAGGAATTGAGCTTGGGGATGCTAATATGTCTCCAACGTATCTATAATTTATGAAGCATTCATGCTATATTATTATCTGTTTGAATGTTTATGGGCTTTATTATACACTTTTATATTATTTTTGGGACTAACCTATTAACCGAAGGCCCAACCCATATTGATGTTTTCTTGCCTATTTCAGTGTTTTGAAGAAAAGGAATATCAAATGGAGTCCAAACGGAATGAAACCTTCGGGAGCGTGATTTTTGGAACGAACATGATCCAGGAGAGTTGGAGTTGAAGTAAAGGAAGCTTCGAGGTGGCCACGAGGGTGCCCCCCTACTGGGCGCCCCCCTGTCTCGTGGGCCCCTCGAGGCTCCCCCGACTGACTTCTTTTGCCTATATATTCCCATATACCCTCTAAAAACATCGAAGCGAACAATAGATCGGGAGTTCCGCCATCGCAAGCCTCTGTAGCCACCAAAAACCTCTCGGGAGCCTGTTCCGGCACCCTGCCGGAGGGGGGATCCCTCACCGGTGGCCATCTTCATCATTCCGGCGCTCTCCATGACGAGGAGGGAGTAGTTCACCCTCGGGGCTGAGGGTATGTACCAGTAGTTATGTGTTTGATCTCTCTCTCTCTCGTGTTCTTGAAGTGATTCGATCTTGATGTATCGCGAGCTTTGCTATTATAGTTGGATCTTATGATGTTTCTCCCCGTCTACTCTCTTGTGATGAATTGAGTTTTCCCTTTGAAGTTATCTTATCGGATTGAGTCTTTAAGGATTTGAGAACACCTGATGTATGTCTTGCCATGCTTATCTGTGTGACAATTGGATATTACGTGATCCACTTGATGTATGTTTTGGTGATCAACTTGCGGGTTCCGCCCATGAACCTATGCATAGGGGTTGGCACATGTTTTCGTCTTGACTCTCCGGTAGAAACTTTGGGGCACTCTTTGAAGTACTTTGTGTTGGTTGAATAGATGAATATGAGATTGTGTGATGCATATCGTATAATCATGCCCACAGATACTTGAGGTGACAATGGAGTATCTAGGTGACATTAGGGTTTTGGTTGATTTGTGTCTTAAGGTGTTATTCTAGTACGAACTCTATGATAGATCGAACGGAAAGAATAGCTTCGTGTTATTTTACTACGGTCTCTTGAATTGATCGATCAGAAAGGATAAGTTACAGGTGGTTTCGTACCCTACAATAATCTCTTCGTTTGTTCTCCGCTATTAGTGACTTTTGAATGACTCTTTGTTTCATGTTGAGGGATAGTTATATGATCCATTTATGTTATTATTGTTGAGAGAACCTGCACTAGTGAAAGTATGAACCTCAGGCCTTGTTTCAATGCATTGCAATACCATTTACGCTCACTTTTATCACTTGTTACCTTGCTGTTTTTATAATTTCAGATTACAAATACTCATATCTACCATCCATATTGCACTTGTATCACCATCTCTTCGCCGAACTAGTGCACCTATACAATTTACCATTGTATTGGGTGTGTTGGGGACAAAAGAGACTCTTTGTTATTTGGTTACAGGGTTGTTTGAGAGAGACCATCTTCATCCTATGCCTCCCACGGACTGATAAACCTTAGGTCATCCACTTGAGGGAAATTTGCTACTGTCCTACTAAACTCTGCACTTGGAGGCCCAACAACGTCTACAAGAAGAAGCTTGTGTAGTAGACATCAGGCGGCAGCTTGCACACACCCATTCAACAGCAAGCGGGCATGGACGCCGGTGCATGATGATGCTAACGCACACTCCATAGGACAGTATGGCACCAACTTTATAATGAATCCTTGTCTTGCACATAAAAAATATACAAACCAAAGTAGTTGTTCTCTGATAAAAACAATATGTGTTAATAAAATAGACTCAGATGGATATCACCTGATTTGTCTGGACGAAAAAATGAGTTGTATATAGCGTCCATAGATCACCTCCAGTCACTTCAACTACGATTTAACCACTCTCTCATGGCCACGGCGGCTTAAAGCGCGAAACTGAGTGGCTCAAGATTGATCCTCTGGGTCATGTTGACCCCCTTTTTGTTTCGGCAACCGGCAGACAGCTTCTTTATCCGTTCCAACACTCCCCACTTCCCCTTTTTCTTCGGGCGGCATCAAGCGCGCTAGATCAGAGGGCAGGATGGTCTCAGAGGCCCAAGGCGGAGGGGGGCAAGGCGAGCTGGCGGGGCGCCCAGACCACACACGACCGGCTCAAGGCGGGCGCCTCAGCAGGAGAGGAGAGGCCACCGGCGGCTCAGACGCGGGATCGCGCAGGGATGGTTCAACAACGGAGGTCCCGCGGGTTGAATCCCCAGCGGCGGCTTATAGCCGGCAGGTGTTCCAGTTGCAAAAACTCTCTCGGCGACTTTGGTGATGAGCAGAGGCACACGGGCCAGTGCGTTCTCGGAGTGAAGTTGAAAGAAGGTGGCTCAGCCGTCCCCCGTCAGTGGGCGGCTCGCGGGCAGAGGCAAGTGGACCGGTATGAGGCGAAGGAGCGGCTGAGGCGGCCGGCGACTCATGACCACACATACACCCACAGCGGCAGAAGCGGGCCGGCTTAAGGTAAGGCCGGGGTACGACAGAGGTAGGCCATCGGCTCTACGAGGGGCCCGTATCCTGGCGACTTGAAGACCCGGCTACGCCTTTCAGCAACGGTGACAGGGGGTGCTCGAGGCAGACGCACCGTGGGAACAGAGTCCAGGATGGCAGGTTTGAGGCTATGGCGAGGCGCGGTCCACGTGGTCGGAAGTGGTTTAGAGGCGCGCCGTGGCAGAGATGACCAAGACAGGTTCATGGCGGTGACTCGGATTGGCGCAAAGCGGCCATTGACCTGGCAGTGGAGAAGGCGACTTGGTGCTTGATGCGGGACCACAGCAGAGGCGAGGCCAGGCTCAGAGGTGAGTCCGCGGGCACGGCGACAAAGGAGACAATGGGGCCGCGAGCACGAAGCAGGCGGGCGTTTCAACGTGCATAGACAACAGCGTTTAGAGGACTTCACGCGGCGGGCCTCAATGGAAGCAGGCCGCGTCAGCTTAACTAAGGATGCACGCACGACCACAGCGGCAGAGGCGCTGCAGACCCAGGCGGGTGAGGTGAGCCAAGTTGGAAGTGAAGGTAGGCTCGACCACGGCTGCCCGGAGCGGTGGAGTAACTTGCTGGCATACCAGCCATGGAGGAATCCGAGTCCCGGTCGCAGTTAGTTTAGTTATCCACGTCCGTGTCTTTCCTTTGAAACTTTTCCTCCATCTAGATCTTGTAAGCCGATCAAACATAACTCTGGCCATTGAGAAATAGTAGACCAGCCTAGTCTTTTTACTTGATATGACAAGTAGTACTTGTTTGATTGATACGTGCTTGCTCGTACGTACAAACGTACTTGTCAATTGATTTACAGTCTCTGGTCGCCATGCTAGGGAATAGCAGCGGAAGGTGTTTGTTTTTTCCTTTGAAACTTTATCTTCTCAGGAAACAACATCTAACCCGGTTACTGCAGTGCATGTGCCGAAGCAGAAAAAATCCCGCCGCGCTCAGCAACGACGACAAATCAAAAATAACAGGCACCTCTCAGGCGTGGCCTGGCGACTTGGTTGCGGGGATTGAGATGGAGACCCGCCGAGGCAGAGGCGGGGATAGTGATTTGACGATGCAGGGCCACGGGGGCAAACTCTGGCCGCAACAGCTCAGAGGCGTTGCCGGTTAATAGAAGCAGTCCAACGAGGTTGAGTCAATGCTGCTTCCACCTCCAGGTCACGGTAAACCGGACAAGAACCAAATGCGCCGGCTAAGATTGACGCGTCTTCTTCAGCAGTCTATCCTTCTCGGCGACTTAAGAAACAATCGTTGTCAGTTCTGGTGATTTGAAAGCAATCAAGCCAACTGCAAAATGGTAGCTCACTAAAACGGCAACCCTAAAACTTCCTGGATCTCAATTATGTATATGCCGTCGTTGAAAAACTTCTTTGATCTTGATTGATGAAATATCAGTTGACGTGAATCCTTCCAAGCTGAATCTTTCTTCACCAGAAAAACTTCTCGAAACCCTGGGAAAAAGCCCTCCAAGAACTCAATACCACTGTGCGCGAGCCCCACGGTGGGCGCCAACTATCGTGGAAAAGTCACGGCAGATGTAGTGTGAGGACTTAGTCGTGAGGCCAACACATCTATGTGGTAGCTTGAGAGGGGTTGATCAGGACGAGAGAATCAACACAGAAGACAAGGATTTAGACAGCTTTGGGCCCCGGGAAACATCAACCGGTAATAGCCCTACATGTTGTTTGTGGCTAGGTCTCATTATGCTCATGGGGGAGACGCCGTAAATCCGGCTCTCCTCTAGTTGTGTCTAGCCTTAACGATTATTTTCTTCCTCCCCCCTCTTGGGGTGCCCCGCCCCTCCTTATATAAGTTGAAGGGGCGGTTTACATGTAGAGTCAAGCTCAGATTAGGACTTAACCTATTTTGACGTCTTACCATGGGCTTCTCACCATGGGCTTTTTAACGTCTTGGGATTCTTAATGTAAGTCGGCTTACAATCCGGCTTACAATCTGACTTATAATCTGGCTTACCATCTGGCTTACCATCTGGCTTACCATCTGGCTTAACTGTCTGGCTTAACTGTTTGCTGGCTTACAATGCTTAACTGTGTCCGCTGGCTTATAATGCTTAAATGTGCCCGCCGGCTTACAATGCTTAACTGTGTCCGCCGGCTTACAATGCTTAACTGTGTCCTCCGTCTTACAAT
This sequence comes from Triticum aestivum, assembly GCF_018294505.1. NCBI lineage: Eukaryota > Viridiplantae > Streptophyta > Magnoliopsida > Poales > Poaceae > Triticum > Triticum aestivum. Next base: position 234,820,420 of record NC_057795.1, read on the forward strand.
GCTTAACTGTGTCCGCCGGCTTACAATGCTTAACTGTGTCTGTCGGGTTACAATGCTTAACTGTGTCTGCCAGCATATAATCCGCCAGGTCACCAATGAAACACCAAGTCCCAGTCGGGTCATATCTCCGGCCGAGTCACACCGCGGGGTATATCCCCGACACCAACTCTAAGTCTCTTGTTACTAAGCCCTTTCGTCATGGGTTTTATTGGCTAATGGTCATGCAAATGCAGAAGATCTGGTCGATAAGTGTGATGGCTGTCAGAAATTTTGACGAGCTTATGCGCCGGCTCAAGAATTGAGGATGATTCCAATTACTTGGCCATTTGCAGTCTGGGGGCTAGATATGGCTGGGCCTTTCAAAAGGTCTAAGGATAAAAAGACTCACCTCTTGGTAGCAGTTGACAAGTTTACAAAGTGGGTTGAGGCTGAGCCGGTTAGCAAATGTGATACAGCCACGGCGGTTCAATTCATCAAAAAGGTGATCTTTCATTTTGGATATCCTTATAGTATCATCACTGATAATGGTACTAATCTGTCTAAGGGAGCAATGAAAGAATTCTGTCAACAAGAGCATATCCGGCTTGATGTGTCATCAGTGGCTCACCCCCAGTCTAATAGCCAAGCTAAACGAGCTAATCAAGAAATCTTGAGAGGTATCAAGCCCCGGCTTATGGTTCCTTTGCAGAGGACACCGGGTTATTGGGTGGAGGAGTTGCCCTCAATGCTTTGGAGTATCAATACCACCCCCAACAGATCTACGGGTTATGTGCCTTTCTTCATGGTTTACGGAGCTGAGGCGGTTCTTCCTAGTGACATACGTCAAGATTCGCCTCGTGTGGCGGCTTATGTTGAAGCTGATAATGAGAAAGCACGTCAGGATGCTATTTGACCTGTTAGATGAGGAGCGTGACCTTGCGGCGACTCATTCGGCGATTTACCAGCAAGATTTGCATCGTTATCATAGCCGCCGGGTTAAAACCAAGACCTTTCAAGAAGGTGATTTGGTGCTCCGGCCCATCTAGGATCAAATTGACATGCACAAGCTATCCCCACCTTGGGAAGGGCCCTTTGTGGTCTGCAAAAATTTGAACATTTGGTCATACTACCTTATCAATGTTCGAGACCACAAGGACTCACACACGTCGGAGGAAGAGAACAGCCAGCCATGGAATATTGCTCATCTTTGGCCTTATTACACCTGAGCCACCGGCTCTTGTGATGTACATATTTTGTCAATGTATATATTATAATGAATATAATAAAGCTGGCATCCCTGATAATTCAGGGTCTCTGTCATTTCATTTCTGAGAATATGAGTCTTTATTGTCACTTCATACGATCACTTGGGGGCTTCCTGCTCATTGAGCATAGCTTTGACTACCCTCTTGATCCGGCTTGTATGCCGTGATTAAAACATACTTGGGGGCTTCGTGCTGATTGAGCATAGCCATGAATACCCTGCCGATCCTACTTATATGCCTGGAATGAAATATTACTTGGGGGCCTTTTGTTCATGAACAGAGCTTTGATGGCCCTTGTAATAGGCTTGGACGCCGGGTGTATTCACCAAAAAATCCGGGTTATCCTGCCTTTGTAAGTCTGCCACTCTGCCTAGGTAATCCTGGAATGACTAGCCGTACTCTTGAGAGTCAATCTTATAAAGACCCTGAATTTGCCAAAGTTAAAATGGCAATTGGTCATGTGAGGCCCGACTTATAGGTTTGAATGAAGGTTTAACTCAGTGTCTATGCGGCCCTTGAACATCACTTGACTTTGAGGCTTGGCGGGCTATGAAAGCCTTGTTTTCATATTTATATTTGATTTGAACATTTTTGAGGTTCATCTCTTGTGACATGTCAATACATGGTTGAAAAACGATGAGGGCCATGTTGCCTAATGGTTCATGTATGACTTTATCCGAAGTGTTATTAGCCTAGCCTGGTTGTGGACTATAAGTCGCGAGGGTATAATGATTATCTGCTTAGAGCACTGTGCTCGAAATTTTGGGATGTTATCCATTACTGCATGCGGCGTTGTAAGCCAGCGGTATGAATAAATTGAACAGGGCGTTGTGTTTCTGTCTTTGGGCTGTTACCCTTGCTACACGACGTATGATAAGTCAGCAATATGAACAAATATCACATGTATGGTATTTATTTTGTTATGAGTATATGAGGTTTTGACAAACCGGCCCTGATTGTGGACTATTTAGTCATCAGTGGTTTTTATATGGGGTACTATGACCCGCCCTGGGGTAAACCGCCAGGGCACTTGTTATCTGTTTATATGCAGGAAAAAAGGACAAATCTGACCTACATAATTGATAATACTATAAAGCATAAGTGGCAGATCGTCAAATGACGGATCAATAGTGTTATGCAAACAAAACGTGCATGATGGCACGACAGATCAATATTTAACTAGCCTATTACATGGCTCTATGAGCCAAAATGAATAAGTTTTTTTCAAGCAGTGCCTCATGGTGCAAGTGAAGAACCGTCCAGTGGATCAGTTCTCCTGGTTTTGGCGGCTTGAAGCCTTCGGGTCATCCCGCGTCGGTTCTTCTTCTCCGTCCATCTTCTGGAAGTCGGGCGATGACCAATTGATGCCAGTCAAGGCTTGAAATTTAGCTTCATCATCGATAAGCTCAAACGGATCGATTTCTGGGGCAAAAGTGTGCTTACGAATTGGAGGGATAAGGTCTGCAATCTTGTACGCTGGTGTGGGCATTTTCTGGTTCTCTGCGCTGTAAGCCGCCAAATACTTGGACAGATCTGGTTCTTCAACAAGCAGGCTCGCTAAAGGACGCACTCCTTCACACATGCAGCAAAATCTTTCTTGTCAAAAGGAGACCCATCCTATTTTAAACCGGGGCAGCCAGTGGTTAGCTCGGCCGGGTCTAATTCTGACTGCCATGCCTTCACCCTGCTTAAAGAAGTAATGGCACTGGCTCTAGCAGCCGACCGTTCGTTATCTTTAATTCTGGCAGGCAAGATAGAAAGTTGGCTTAAGACATTACTGAGAAGAGATGGTGCTTGTTTGCTTTGGAGATGGTGGCTATTGTGTGTTGAGCTCTGGTGTATAGTTGTTCTACTAATGTGTAAACCGCCTTAAGCTTTGTCAGCATTTCCTTCCCAAGATTGCTACTTTTGGGACCTATATGGCATATTATGATTAAGTCACCTGGCAGTTAATAACATGGAGGGCGGAAAGTGATTATGATATAAAAAGATCTTACCAAAAATAGCAAAGGTCATCTGATTGATATGATGGTTCAAGCCAGTAAGTTTGGTGGATACCTCCTCCAATGAGGCATCAGCTTTTTCAGCCCTTTGGATCAGGGCAGCCTTCTCTTCAGCCCAGGCGGCCTTCTCAGTATTAAATTCAGTTTTGAGTTTTTCATTTTCATTCAAGCCAAACTTGAACTTGGAGTCAGCCTTCTGGGTTTCAGCTTCTTGTACTTCAAGCCAGGTTTTAAAATTAGTCAGCTGAGATTGAAATTGACTGGATGCTTCATGAAAGGAAAAGTCAAAACAAATATGCACAGTTATGAAACAATATGTATTGATAAGTCCTAAGCCCTTTGCAAGGAATAGCACTTGGCACTTGGGTGCTAATGGGTGCAGAAAGTTTCTTTATGAAGTAGTATTTATTGATAAGTCCCAAGCCCTTTGCAAGCAATAGCACTTGGGGGCTAATGGATGCAAAGCTTATTTTATGGTGCAATGGCAGATGACCCCGGTTGGCTGGCGTGTTAGGTAAACCGGAGGAAAGTTCTCCGCCTCCGCTGGTCCAGGTTCTGCGCAGGTTCTAACATTGTTGTTCCTTCAAAATAAACTTGGGATCCAAGTGAGCTAAAGGTGAGAAAACCTTGCTTTCCAGGTCACGCGTCGAATTTTCTGTCTTGGCAAGGGCTCTGAGTCAGAGGAAGTAATGGTTACCTTGTCATCACCCGCCTGGCTGGTCTCCACATCGTCCTGATAGCAATCAATTTCAATAACATGGATGAAAAAAGAGCCAAGGGAATCAAGATCTACCTCCGACTCATCATCTTCGTCCAAGTTAAACGCATCAGAAGCAGTGAGTTTCATTTTGTTCTTCTTCATGACTTTGGTCTTAGCCCTGGCCTTCTTGGCGGCTTTTTCATCATATCTCTTATCCCAAAAAGCGGATCCAGCCTGAGAAAGATTACAGTAAAGGTTGGGGATTTCCAAATTCTATGAACAATGAAGTAAAGTATATAAACCGGACAGACTTACATCTGGTGGTGGGTTAAGTTTGTAGAAGGGATTCAGACCCACTTTGTTGTAGCTCTCCAAGCTTTCATTGAGAAGAGTTTTGTTCATTTCATTGATAGCTTTATCAAATGTGTTGAACTGTAACGCAGTGGATCTTTGGTGTCGCCAGTATATGTACACATTAAACCGGACCGGCGGCTTAAAGGTATGATCCTCCAAGCTACCCTGCACCGAACCAGATCAATCCCGGTCAATCCTTTGCCCAATAATGCCCTAACCTTTGAGAAGGTAGGTGCAAGTATGGCCCGTTCAGCAGTGGTAAGCCGGTCAGGAAGAGGGTGCTTCGGGTTGAGCCGTTGGTCACGAAAGCCTAGTAAAGGATTTTTGTCAGCAGGAGAAGTATCTTTGCAGTAGAACCAGGTTTGATCCAATCCTTGGGATGGCTTGAAAGCTGAGCATAATGGAAAATGGCATCTCTGTGTTGCTGAATTGAGATCCCTCCAAGTTCTTGGCTGGGCCCGTCGGTGAATTTATTCTGGCGGTTCTGGTAAAATTACCCTCTGAAGAGGTCAACACTGGGTTCTTCTTGAAGGTATACTTCACAGAAGACTTGGAAATTGCAAATATTGGAAATAGAATTGGGCCCAATGTCTTGAGGATGAAGTTGTAGAAAATGCAGAACATCACAGAAGAATTTTCATCTGGGCGGTGAAAAGCCCCGGTTCATGTGATCAGTGAAAACGATAACTTCATCATCCTGCGGCTGAGGTCTGATTTCATCCGGTTTTGGAACACGCCAGTTAATGATGTTTTTGGCTGGTAAGAAGCCAATCTTGATATACTCTTGGAGCATTGCCTCGGTAATGATAGACGGAACCTAGTCGCATGACGTGACGGTATTAGTCATGACTGGGTGCACGGCTACACAAGGCGATTCAAGATGTTATTAAAGAGGCAGATATCTGACGAGTTACAAGTTATTGTTTAAACTGATGTACAAGGCTAAAGGCTATAGAGATCCAGTTCAGAGTATGCGGATTGTTAAACCGAAGGATTGAATAATGAGGATGAATAAGCCAGCCTAGTTAAACAGGAAGGATATTATCGGATTATTGACTTAGGTGGATGATGGCAGCTTAAACGGGGCCTAATGATATATGATGGGTCACGGTTTATGTCATAAGCCGTCATGGCAGTTTGGGTGCTTCGAATTTATCAAGTGAAAATTTATCAAGTTATAATTTCAGATCTATGGCAATTCAGAAAATACAGTGAAATTAAACCTAAGGTGGCGACAGTGGAAAAGCTTTGATGCTCTGATGTGATCTTCTATAGAGAGATGATATTCTAATAATGAAAATGATGGTAAAACTACTTCCGCACAAGATTTACGACCCATCTAGATTAAAAGCTGTCAGAGTTGAAGAAAACTACGAAGAACGGCAAGAATACCAACGAACGGCCCGGACCCTAATACAGATCTGAGATAAAAGGGGGAGGTGCACTTACAAGTGATGAGAAGCAGCAGTGGCGCGCCAGAGTTTTCTAGTCCGATCAGGTCGATGCAGCGGCCTGAGTTGATGCAGCGGTTGGAGGTCGCAACGGCGGAATCCGAGCACTGGTGCGGCTGTGCTAAGGAGGAAGGTGAAGGAGGAAGCGAGGGGGAAAATGATAAAGACCCATGTCCCTATTTATAAGGGGGTGAATACAAGGCATGCGCAGGAATCGAGGAGGCTGAAATCATTATGTGGCTATATGGATGCATCGTTTTCTGGGATGCTTATTAATATAAGGATCAGTAAAAATGTTCTGGGCCTCGTGCGAAGTTAATGCGAAATGATGTCATGGCGGTTTAAGAAGATTTTGAGAGCTGATGTCATGGCGTGTTACAACAAGTGATGCAGATTTTTAAAAGTCGGGTCTTGAAGATTGATATGAACAAGTTCAAATCAAGCTAGGGCCTAATATTGGGGATATAACTACTAGGTATGAACTTCCCAGGAGGGGCCAGGTTATACCACTGGCGACTTATCAATGAAGATGGCGGGTCATAGCAAGCCCATTGACGGCCAAAGACCCAGAGGCGACTTAAGGTCCAAGAGGATGAACTGCCATACGAATGACTTGTATTGTTAGGCAAGTTTAGTTAGTCATCGAGCCGTACACGTTGTGCATGAGCTTGTCGGGACTCTGTAAGCGGCCGGGCATCAACCTGTGTATATAAAGGGACGAGCCGGTGGCGAGTTAGGGGCAAGAAAGAAGAGATCGAGAACTAAGTCAAGCGTATTCGCTCCCTGGTAATCGAAGCGCAAGCAATACCGCCCTACACTAGATTAGGCCTTGACCTCCACCGTGAGGGGACAAACCAGTATAAATTCTCTGTGTCCCTTGTCCCGTTTAACCCCTTCAAGCTAACTACATTGCGATGGCTCCACACCTAATCCTTACGCTAGGGCATATGACGTGACAATTCCACGACTGTCAGGAGTCATGATGTCTGGTTTGGTGGATGCTTCTATCGATGGAGCAGCTCAGGTGAGGTGGACGATGTCGCGGCAGGAGTAGGACAAACCACACAAAGTTTTCTTCGACACCTACGTGTAATTGAAGTAATTCTGTAAGGGCTCCTTTGGCTTGCAGGATTCTAAAAACGCAGGGATAGGAAAAACACCGGAATAGGATAGGAATGCACGTGGGAAAAGAGCATTTGTAAACACAAGATTTCTGTCAACTTGGATGTTTGGTTCACAAGAATTAGAAGAGCAGAGGAATGCAAAGAAACATGGCCAAATTAAAGTGAAACCATATGAAAGAGTGTATAGTTAGAATGCTATTCTGCCACTAATGCACTTGGTCTTGTTTTGATGCATAGGATTTTGAAAAGTAGGTCCAGGTGGATGTTTTGCTTGATTCCTTTCAACAAAATGCATGAATAATTGGGTAGTAGAGTGCCATAGGAAATTTCCTATTGCTATGTTTTCCTTCAGTTTTTCCTACACTGGATTAGGCCTTGACCTCCACCGCGAGGGGCCGAACCAGTATAAATTCTCTGTGTCCCTTGTCCCGTTTAACCCCTTCAAGCTAACTACATTGCGATGGCTCCACACCTAATCCTTACACTAGGGCATATGACGTGACAATTCCACGACAGTCAGGAGTCATGATGTCTGGTTTGGTGGATGCTTCTATCGATGGAGCGCTCAGGTGAGGTGGACGATGTCGCGGCAGGAGTAGGACAAACCACACAAAGTTTTCTTCGACACCTACGTGTAATTGAAGTAATTCTGTAAGGGCTCCTTTGGCTTGCAGGATTCTAAAAACGCAGGGATAGGAAAAACACCAGAATAGGATAGGAATGCACGTGGGAAAAGAGCATTTGTAAACACAAGATTTCTGTCAACTTGGATGTTTGGTTCACAAGAATTAGAAGAGCAGAGGAATGCAAAGAAACATGGCCAAATTAAAGTGAAACCATATGAAAGAGTGTATAGTTAGAATGCTATTCTGCCACTAATGCACTTGGTCTTGTTTTGATGCATAGGATTTTGAAAAGTAGGTCCAGGTGGATGTTTTGCTTGATTCCTTTCAACAAAATGCATGAATAATTGGGTAGTAGAGTGCCATAGGAAATTTCCTATTGCTATGTTTTCCTTCAGTTTTTCCTTTGAACGAAAATAGCCCTAATGGATGGACATGAATGTGGAGTAATAAGTGATGCGACAAGTGCACAACCTCTTTGGCGTAGCCGTGTCGACCTCGGCATCATTGGGTTGGTCGCCGAAGAAGTTGAGGGTAAAGGTGGCTGTTGGAGGTGTGGGGGAAGATCTGAGGAATCTGTAGACGGCGTCCAGGGCACTGCTCTGTTGTGATGCATGGTTCCGTCGTTGGAGCAGCTGCGGCGAGCCATAAGATGTCGAGGTTGAAGTAGTACAAGACAGACATCATTAATCTCAAGTGGGAAATCATTAATCTACTATGGAGCATCTACTATGGCAGTCTACTACCCAATTAATGGGGCATGCATAGGAAATCATTAATCTACAAGCCCATGAGTTGACGAAACGAGCTCTTGAGAGCAACGATGACTTGGGATCCCGTGGACTATCCTTACCACCGTTCCCTTCGCGCAAGGACTATGCACATCTCTTCTACTTGGCTCTCACACGGCTATGGGCTATTTACCACTTGTCACCTTATGCCCATACTATCGTGTTCACTTTGCATGTTATGCTTGTTTCTATGCCTTTGCCATGCAATTGTGACCCTTGCATACATTTACCCATGATGCATCGCTATGATACTCCTATGTGTATTTGCATGCTTGGTGGAGATCCTTGTTGCTTTTGCCATGTTTATCATGTGCCTCATGCTATTGTTGATTCTTGTGTTGGGAGAGTCATGATGTTCCATTGCTATTTACATAGGACTTCTTGCCAACACCATGCACCTACTTTCCGCATATCTTGCTTTCATGCTTGTGCTATGACATGTGAATTATTCATGCCCACTGTTTGCACACATGACATGATTGCCATGATTCCTTCTAGTATGTTGCATCTTCGCACTACTAGCTTGCTTGACTTGATTGTTATGATTGCTTGCTATGTTGCATCACCCATGTTCCACTATTACTCGCTTTCTTGGGTTGATGACATATATGCTCATGCCTCTCACATGATATATCTTGACCATTGTCTCTTGTCTCCATTAGTTGCCTCTTTCATATCCACTTGTATTGAGTGCAACCATACTATACTTATTGATCGTAGAGACTTTGGCACCTTACTTGTGATGCATGCTTGTTTCATTGAGCTTATTGTATTTGGTTGTTATCGCATCATATGCCTCCATACTATGCAATACTCCCTAGTCATTTCTTATGTTGAGCATGATGCATACACTTGTTGGGTATCTTACCACACGAATGATAGGTTTTGCATGTCCGCTAACCTCATTTGTTTTTCCAAGTGTTTGTCATGTTCTTTCATTTTGAAGGATTTACAAGGCGGTACCACCACGACACATATTGGTTATGTGAATGCATACAAGATGCGCGACTCCATCATCCTTGAGAAACTACTAAAGGTGACCTCCTTCTCTTTGAGCCATCCTCAAATACGCATATTGGATGGGTCACTCTTTCATTGTTGTTTGCTTCTTCTTGTCTACATGATACATCTCGTGAACGGAGGAGCAACATTGGAGATTGGCTATATGGACCTTCAAGTTGAGGAGTGCCACGACATCGAGCTATGGTACAACACAACCCATGACAAATTTGCACCCTATGCATGGATTGACACACATTATGATTGTCTTCTTGCACCTATTCCCATGTCATCCATGATATATGAGCTTGTGCATTTTCTTAGCAAATTTTTAGTGATCTTTCTTGATGGCATATTCATACATGGTGATCATATTGCCTATCATCAATTGCATGATAACATAATTATATTGAGCATCCATTGCCATATTCATGCTATTGACAAACCGTCTCACTATGCATCATTTTGCACCGTGGTTGCATTGATCATATTTACAACACATTTGTGTGCACAATGATTGCATTTCCTCCCATGAATGCTTTGCATCTCATTCTAGATCATCTTGATAAGCTTCATGCGTTTTGTCACGACCAATCTTGCCGCACGGACTCATTCTTACATGATGGACACTTTGTGTGCGTTAACCATTGTATTTCTGAGTGTTGCTTGTGTTTGCTCTTTTTGCATGTCTATCACTCCGGCGACACCTTGGACTACTCGGATGGCGCCATCTCTTCAACTTCGTCCAACTATAAGTCCATCTACGACAACCGTTTCCATGGTGATGAGGATCACGATCTGAGGTCGGATCTTTCCCAAGGGGGGAGATGATGCGGAGAATCCCACATTCATCCCCATGTACACTCCGGCTACTCTCCAAACCCCAAGTGGACTTATGACGACACCTCAACTATGCGCCATTGGACACAAGGTGAACTCGCTCCTATCCGAATCGTCACTTTCCACATGTGAGACATGGCTACTACCTCAAACGTGTGTGCTATGCATGTCCAGCAACCAAGAGGAAGTCCATGGAACAGCTACGAGCATTAGACAAGACGGTGAGGACACTAAGCACGAGGAACAAGAGGAAGAGCTCCTGGGAAGCTACAGCGCTCGGACGTCTGACAGCCTCCGGACGACCGACGATCTCCGGACGTACGACGCCTGAAGACTCCACCAGCCAGACCGATCGCAGCCAAGGCAACCTACATTGCCCGGACAACCGCCAGACTCCGGACGTCCGACAACTCCCAGGGCCACGGACAACTGACGCCGCCGGACGACCGAACGACCAGCACCCGAGCCGAAACTACGGATGTCCGACATCTCCGGACGTCCGGACCGTCCTGAAGCTCCGGACGACCGACGTCCTCCGGACGTCCGACGCATGTGTGTTTGCCCGTGTGTTGGGCCGACACCACTTACCCTTTCATTCACCCATGACTATATATACTCCTCCACCTCCTCCTAGTTAGGGTTAGCGTTGATTTAGCTCAATTAGAGATAGAGCTTCGCTCATCCACCGGATCTCCTCCTCGTGAGAGACCGCAGCCTCCTCGGAGAAGATCCTATCGGATTCAAGACCCCCTCGTGGGAAGATCCCCTTGTGGATTCAAGACCTCCTCACGGAGAAGATCGGTTACCTTTGTATCCTTACCTTTGTTGATTGTGGATCATATGTATCTCTTTGTTTTCGGTGATCTAGCACTTGTGTGATTGATCTCTTGTCGGTTGAGTGTTTCTCTCGTTCCTCCCCGTGTTTTCCTCGTGTTCTTCCGCGCGTTATCGTGATTCCCCGTAGGATCCACTCCAAACGTGAAAGATCATCACCATAGGGTTCCACCCTACATCACATGTTATGTCCAATTAAATTTTGTTATTGTCTGTATAATGCATGTAACCTACTCATAGCAACATTTTAGTGCATTCAAAATGTCTATACTATCGCTGCAATTCGAACAATATTTGAATTCATTTCTCTATTTGAATAAGAATCTACAATCATGATTGTTGCCAACTTAAACCATCATTCATGTATTATCTTAACAACACACCACATGATTACTATAGAGATAGATATGAACTCGAATTCAAATTTTTGAACACACTTAATGTTGATTCCAAATAATATTACATTTGATGTACTAACTAGATACTCATGGTCTAAACCATGTTCCATACGTACACCATGTTTTATCACACAAGGTATAGTGCCCCGCCCCCCTACATTATGAAAAATATTTATCCCTGAGTTGCAAAAGACACACATTATCCAAAATTATTATCAATGTTCTATATATTATATGTAGTATAACATGTTAATAACCACACCATGTGTATCACCATTATATATATTCATTCATGCATGTGTCGGTTTAAAACACTATGATATCTTCTTCAAATATCTGAATCCACTTTTTATAATGAATTATGATCTTTGTTCGTCTTTTACACCTTCACGATCCTCTTCTCTTTGTAGCTAGCTAGCGCTAACTTTCTATTCTGCATACGCACACGCCCGCCCCCCTCTCACGCTCCCACAGCGTCCCCTCCATCGCGCACATTCGTTTCTCTTTAGGTCATTCACCCATGGTGTGTGTAGGCCGCCTGGCTCCTTCTTTCCGGCACACACCGGTCGATATACCTTTGTAGCCAAGTGTGCCTACCACAAACACACACTTCCCCTCTTTTCTTCTCACTGACCATGCCCCCGATGTCCAATACAGTTCCACGCAGGTGCACACTCCCGCCCCTCTTTTCATCGATCTCATACTCACAGACTCCTTCCCCCTTGACGTAATAGGCCTCTCGCACCACCTCCTAGCCGTACCCCTCTCCACATGTCCGTCTCTTCGGACCATATTTGCTTCTAACACATGCATGCATGTATACATACCGATCTCCCTACATATAGCTAGCTAGGTCGACTATAATTCTTTTTCCCCACGCACCGATCGACATACCTCACTACTTATGTCTCTCCCTTTCTCGGCCACACGATGATTGATCTTCCTATGTAGTTACGTCCGCTTACCACAACCATATCGTCACCCCTCATCATCCTTTCATACCTCCCAACCCGTCTCTCACACACATGTGCATAGACAGACAGACATCCCCTCTCTTATTGATATTGCACTCGTACCCTCCGTTTGTCTAGCAGGCCTCCCCCACCATTTGTGAGAAGCAACTCCACCACCAACCCTCCAACACTCTACCTTTTTATTTCTCCCAACCTTATTCCTCTGCTACACATATGCATGGATGCCAATCAATCTTCCTCAATACATAGCTAGGTCTCTCTCTTTCTCCACACATATACTAGTCGATCTACCTCTCTATAGTTAGGTCTTAGCCCCCTCCCCCCTCCCCCACACCGATAGTCGAACATTGTAGGTAGGTATCCATGCCACAGAGAAAAACTGCACCTCTACCCTCTCACATTCCAGTAGGCCAGTCGCCCTGTATCTTTGACATGGGCAAACACAAATTCGATGGCACTCTTTATCGATTGTGCACTCACACACTTCATCCATGTTATCGATTCTATTGATATCTCATGCCGATGATCTCTCCACTATCTTCTCGTGGATCGCTCCCTCTATATATGATATATCCATGACTCTGTTCACACACATTACATATCTTACCTTTTTTGATTGAGATATCATCGACACATTGCCTCTATTTTGCACAAACCATCTCTCTCGTTCCTGGCCACACCCGCGCGGGTACACGGTGGAGTTCATTTGACGCGTGTAGAAGTTGTTTACTCAAAGGAGGGTCCTGTACCACGCGTAGATGGAACAAAGTTCGACTTGATGCGTTAGTATTAAATAAATTTATATTCCTCAATGGCACGTACAGAATATAAAATGATTGTCATCAGGAAAAAAGAAAAATTGCTATACTATATACAAACCATTCCACAGTATGGGCAAATCCCGGTCGCCGTCGCCCTCCTAGTTACATCCCGACGACCCTCAAGTACAGCTTCCTCCAGCCTTGCTCCATTGCCCATCTTCCCATGTTGCTGCATGTGGAAAATCTTCTTTAGTTGTTTGCTTAAAATGTATCTGGGCTGGCATACTTTCCATCTTGCAATCTCGTCCTCAAACCGTTTTTTATAAACTACCATGCTGCTATCTTTCCCTTGCTACATGGAATATGCTTCTTTTTTGTCGGCGTATGTGTCTTCAACTCGAGTTATTGGGCAGTAATTGTTTCCTTTCTACCTCTTTTTGCAAATAGGGCTATCCATTTCACCTCATTGCTATTGCGACCTTTTGGTGAACTGCACAAATCACTTTTTTCTTAAGAGTGTTTTGTGCAGTTCCGCCAAGATGTCACATGAGCAAGGTTTTTTACATTTCTGTGGGACTACAGAAAGGGAGATTGGTTTTGCTGTCCTCCTCATCTAACTCCATGCCTAATCTTGTCCAACAAGTAGTTAGTCCTAAAGAGAGATCGCACAGGTGATCGGCTTCTATTTTTGTGACTCCTGGATAATCAAGCTACAGTAATCCCCTGTTAATGGTGCCATGTCATCATGTTACTATTGCTAATCTTCACTTGATCCAATTCACAATTCAAATTCAAATCCCATCTAATGTCAAACATTCATATTTGCCAAACATGCAATCTAAAATGTTTATCTTGTGGCAAATAATCCATAACCAATATTGGTGGTGAACCAGCATTTTTGCAAGGTGTTTAAATGGCCTAAACCAATTAAAGCAGTGGCTAAAACAACAGATTTAATGCCTTTTCAATTTATAAAAGTGGCAAACTTTTTTAAAAAGCCTCGCAATCCTTTTGTGGCAGTGCAACCTATTGCAATGTAATTATGTGGCCAAGTCCCACATTTTACAGAACCCTTTTTGACAGCTAAAATATTGCAAAAACATTTTCTGTAAAAAGAAAAAGGCAAAAGTAAATAAAATAAAAGGAGAAGGCAACCAAAAAACCCCCAGAAAAGAAGCCCCCGGCTCCCCATGGGCCTCGGCCCATCCCCCCAACCGGCCCAGCCCCAGGCTATAACCCCCCAGGGGCAACAAAACCCTAACGTCACCCACTCCCCATGCTCTCCCCCTATTCCCCCGATCCCCTTCTGGATTGGGGCTCGGTCGCGGTCAACTGTGCCCCGTCCCCCTTGTTGTCGCCCCGCGGTGCCCCACCGCCGGCGCCACCGCAATGGCGCCACTCGGTCGTTGTCGCCTCACCGCGTCGCCTCGTCCCCAACTGCGCCGTCACCGGACTGCCTCGTCCCTGACCCCGACGCCCGCCGTCGCACGAAGCCCTCCCTCGTTGGACTGCCTCCTAGTCGGACCACCCCTCCTCAAGCTCCGGCGCCTCCTCGAGCCCGCTTTAGCACCTGTACAGGGATCCGTGAGCACGCTCCCCCTCTCCCTCTCTCCGCTCGCCATACGACACCGTTCCACCCGCTCCTGGCCGTGCACGGCCATGCCGGCGGCGTGCACCCGCGTCCGCCACGACCGCTCCCGACCTCTGCTTCCCCCTTGGTGCTGCTCACCACTGCCCGTCAACCCACACGCCCCGCTGCTACATTCTGTCGCGCCTTCATGGCCCCGCCCGCCTCCGCCGACTGCACCCCGCCTCCGCCGCCCGCCGTTCCCCCCTCACTCGCGGCCCTCCTTGCCGGCGGCCACCCGCCCGGGGCCGCCACCAGCCGTGGCCATGGCCTCGTTGGCCCTGCTGGGCAAGCGCCCGCTCAAGGCCTGCGCCCGACCCCAGGGGCTCCGCCCGTTAACCCGTTTCGCCTGTCGCCCGGTTGGCCCTAGTGGGCCACTGACCGCTAGGCCCGTCCCCCTATTAAAAAAAGGATTTAAAAGAAATAAATATAAAAACAATTAATTAATTAGATAGTTAATTAATTAACTTAATTAACCTTTCTTAGTTAGCCTAATGAACTAGTTTAGTTAATTTAAATCTGCTAAATAGTTAGGTCAATGACAGACGGGCCCCACTGCCCTGTTTGACCAGTCAACGGTCAGTGTTCACCGCCGACGTCAGGATGACATCATGCTGACGCAATAACCCCATTTTGGAATTAATAATAATTTCAGAAAATGTTTAAAACTTTGAAAAATTATATAAAATAATCCGTAACTCGGATGAAAAAGTTTTATACATGAAAGTTGCTCAGAACAATGAGACGAATCTAAACCCGTGGTCCGTATGTCCGCCACACTCCCTAGCATAGCAAACGATGAACTTTCCCCTTCGGTTCATCTATCTGACAGACGTCCGGAACCGGGAAAACTTTCCCGGATGTTTTCCCCCTTCGCCAGTATCGCCTAACGCTATGTTAGAACACCTCTATCCCGCTTGTTGTCTTGTTATGCTTATGTTTGCGTGTATTTACTGTTTCTTTCCCCTCTTCTTCTCTGGTAGACCTCGAGACCACTACTGATGCCCCTGTGATCGACTATGTTGACGACGACCCTCCTTGTCTGAGAAACCAGGCAAGCCCCCCCTTTGATCATCTCGATATCGCCCATTCTATTCTCTCATGCTTGTATTAGATTTTGCTACTGTAATTGATTGCTCCTATTCTGATGCATAGCCTGCTTTTGTACCTGATGTTGTACCTTACCTGCTTATCCTAAACTGCTTAGTATAGGTTGGTTAGTGGTCCATCAGTGACCCCTAGTACTTGTCCTTGTTGCCCCTGCTTCATCATCGACGACCAGAGCCCGACACCTCACATCACATCACGCCCCTTTTGTTGGTCGACTCTGTAGAGCTACTATCAAGTGTCGAGGGTGATCCCTCATAACGCACTCCTGATGATAATTCTATACTGTAGCTATTCGGTCGTGGTCATCGAGGGTGATTTCCTCTTTCACCATTCCCGATACGGCTCCGTCGTTCAACACCTCAAGTGTGAACCTCGAGGGTGGTCCCTTTTACGTTCACCTTGATGATTACATTGAGTGGAATCCTCCGTGGGTGATTCCTCGGGTTTTCCCCTTGATGTTTGGACACACGGTTACCTTGACTTTACTTGAGACCTTGGTGAAAATCGGGCGGGCCCGGAGAGCACCCGCAAGATGGTTACGTGGCACAGTCGGGCATTCTAGGCCCTTATCGTAAGTCCACAAGACGGGGCGACGGGGTCACTTTCGATCGTGAGTCTCTGCTCATCTTCGCAAGCTAATAATACACTGTGGTTTGGGTATTTGTTTTGAGTTGGCCTCTGGCCTTTACGCACCAACCACCACGTGAGAATAGTTATGGGCCTCGACGTCGCATTATCAGCCGAAGCTTTGTAAGACGTCCAGTTCAGCAGTGCGGCGCGGCTGGGCCGGCACCATCCTGTAGTGTTGGAGCCTTGTCCGCCCTGCTCGCAATGACCCTGAGTGCAACCGGCGATGGGCCCAGACCTCAGAGTGCTTAGGAGGTAGACCGGCGGGGACCTGTCTGCTGAGCCTAGGTAGGGTTGCGACGTGTTCATCTTCCGAGGCCGGGCATTGACCCCAGAAAGGTGTGTCCGGCCAGAGTGATCGAGCGTGTTGGAAAACGTGGTGCACCCTTGCAGGGAAGATTATGTGTTAATAGCCGTGTCCACGGTAACGGACGTTCGGACTTATATCCTGATCTTATACAACTACAAATGGATACTTCAGATATGTGGCTCCGGGAATGCTTTCTCGCAGGGAGTCGAGGAAGGATCTCTAGGCATTAATGTTACAACATGCTTGTTAAATATAAACGCTATTCTTTACTCTTCTACATGCTGCAAGATGCTCGGAGCTGCAAAGATGCTAGTCTTCGATAGGCTAGACTTTTCCCCTATATTCTGGCATTCTGCAGTTCAGTCCACAGATACAACCCTTCCATTTGATACAAATGCATACTTAGTATAGATCTGATGCTTGGGAGTACTTTGGATGAGTACTCACGGTTGCTTTGCTACCCCCTTTTCCCCCTTCTTTCTTCTTTCCGGTTGATGCAACTAGATGGTGGATCCTTGGAGCCAGATGCCACCACCGATGGATGCTACTACGTGGAGGCCATCGACGACCAGGAGTAGTTAGGAGGTCCCAGGCAGGAGGCCTTGCCTCTTCAATCGTTGTTGCTTTTGTGCTAGCCTTCTTAAGGCATCCTTGTTTAACTTATGTCTGAACTCAGATATTGTTGCTTTCGCTGACTCTTGTGTATCGAGCTTGTATTCGAGCCCTCGAGGCCCCTGGCTTGTAATATAAAGCTTGTATTATTTTGATTTGTGTCTAGAGTTGCGTTGTGATATCTTCCCGTGAGTCCCTGATCTTGATCGTACACATTTGCGTGTATGATTAGTGTATGATTGAATCGGGGGCATCACAATTTGTGTGTGTCATGTTTCATCATCTAGTTCCACTATTATTGTGATCACACTGACTGAATATCTTTGCAAACAAGGATGATCGACTCGATTTTAGTGGAGCTGCACAAAATGATCGGATTGTGATGTTGCTCCATACACCTATTTTTGGCTACAGAGCTGGGTGAAACTAGCTGCCAACCAATGAACACTGTGCCCAGGAAATGGAGCCATGCCTACGAACAGCATCGATCAATTATATATTTTTCTTTATTTGTACACCTTCTCACAACTTTGTCTTCAGTTGTGATGTAAATATTGGCGCAGATCTGCGAACCATTGAGATGCATTAGCAGCCATGGTTGTTTCATTTGTATTTGATGATGGAATGTTGTAACGAGACAATCTTGAGGCAAGAGGACACATGAATCCTAAGTTGAAACCTTCATAGCATCACATTACGATTTCATTAGGCTAGCCATAGTGGGAGTAACTTAAGTAGTAACATAACGTATCCCAAGAAAAATTGCTTATGTGGCATGGAGTTAATGAGGAAAGGGATGCATGTGGTAACATAATATGTTACTATAACATATCACACCCCGAGGTAAAATGAGCCTATATCTCAATTAATGAAGACTTACATGTTACCATCCATATGTTTACTACCCAGTATGAAGGTAGTAACATAGACTACTCCACTATGCATGTTACTAGTCTAAGTTACTCCCCACTAGGACCAGCCTCATGCTAGAAAATTATGCGTACATATAAACAAATCCTGAAGGATTGATAGCAATGCTAGAAACAATTCAACTTTGTTTCGCCGACATGTGGGACATCCGTCATCCGGCTCCACCTACCATGCATCAATATTGAGTGCACAACTGGAGGGAAGATTCACCCCGGTCGTTGCGCCGCAGTAATAATGACTAGTGAGCAGTTAAATCATAGAGCCCCACCTTCGCCACAGTAAGTTTCTCGGACGAAGTAACCATCATTTCTCTCTTTGCTGAATCCACTGCTACTCCAATATTCCCAGAGTAACAAGTTGCTCGGGCAAAGCAACCATCACTTCACCTTTCCCACAGTAAGTACTACCTCTTTTTTTTATTCTAGAAAAAACCACATGCGAATATTGGACGGTAGCAGCATAGCAACTGAATCAAAAATCGAAACCAACCAATGAACTACTACTAATGGTCATTGTTTGCTAGTATCATGTACTCCGTCAGTCCATGTATATAGGGCTTAATGCGTTTTTCGAGACTAACTTTGGCCCTATTTGGATCCATGGGTTAGAGTTAGTTTGAGCTAGTTGGGGCTCAAATAGCCCTAAAGTATCGAAACATGAGGGTTACTAGCAAGATGCCCATGCATTGCATGGAACATCAAGATGCATTTGTATGAGTAGTTTATCTTGTGGGAGAAAAGGATGAACGAGGGAAGGCCTAATTTGAAAATGTGGAGAGGGGTGTGGGTATCTTTTTGAAAAATTGCCATTGTTTCCTTCCTATCCGTCAGATATAAATCGGACGACCTATATTGTAGAATGGCAGGCACACCATCATCACCAACTCCGTTTTTTATAAGAGTAGAGAAATTGGAGCAAGTTGCAGCAAACCCACCAAAAAACTATCACACCCAAGAGGGGCTAATTGGATCTCTATCCCGCTAGCCAAGTGGTGCTAATTGGAGCTAGTTCTTGTGGGGCCCACTGAAAAATTGCTTTTCTCTCTCCATCAAGTGCATTTATTGTCAATCTAACCCTGTCATCCAAACACCTCTTTGGCTAGAATTAGTTCAGGGTTAGTCATGAGTTAGTCCAATCTCTAGCTAAGTTAGAGTATCCAAACAGGAGCAGCATAGGACATGTAAGTTGCTCAAAGCATACCGTCAAATTCGTACATGAAAGGATCTTTTTTTTGAGACTGAACGTGAAAGGATCTTCGAATGATATAATTTGCAAGTTACATAAAATCTTATCAATAGTCAAAGGCAACCTCAAAGAATACATTAGGCCCTATATAAAATATTATATCAATAGTCAAAACCAAGTGTTACTACTACACCAAACAAGTTCAAAACGAGAAACTGGACCCACTCGCTGCATGACATGCATGTCTCGTTTGGTCTGTCGGTCAAAGCGCTTCCTCTTCTTGGCATAACAATGTAGTACAATATTTTTTAGAATGCTCTTGGCATGTCGCTAAGATGTGATGAGTTAACCGACCTCAATAGACGCTAAAATCGCCAGCCCGCTGCACTTTGAGAGAGACGAGGAGCGAGAAGCGATACAGGCTGGTGGATTACTAGAGCTAGGTGTCGCGCGGAGGCCAAGAAATATGGTGATAGCGTTGGTTGGCCATGTATGATGTAACTACACTAGGCTGTCGTGTTTAAAAGGAATACGAGCACGAAAGGAAGAGGTGCAGGCACCGAGGCAGGTACTTGTTGCCTCTTTCCCTAATACTCACGCGCGGGTACACGGTGAGCTCATTTCTGTATGAAGAGGCAGCTCACCAGATAATTTGGCGAGTGTAGTAGTTGTTCATGGGAACCACGCATGGACAAATCAAAGTTCGATCATGACGCGGGGCGTGTTTTTTACAAATTAAGTTATTCTATTCGATGGCACGTACAAAACATTATTTTCTCAATGGAACATGAATCGTGCACGCACTGAATGACGGAGAACGGGATGGTAGCCATGGACATGGTCAACCCTTTTTGGAGACTAATACACTACTTTTGATGTGTCCCCTCAACTCGCAAACGAGGAGAAGCTTTTTTTTAAATGAACGATGAGAAGCTTTGATTACTACTAGTACAACCTCTCCCTTTCTCACGCATGCGCGCGGTGGCTCGCAGGACGAGGAGAAGCTTTTGCTTTATGCTATTGCGCTTAATATAGGCGGTGGACGTGCAACAGCTTATTCGGTGTCAGATTGCCAGAAGTAGGAGTATACTATAGTATCATCATCATTGTTCGACTTCTAGAAGAGGCAAAGAGCCAAGCGCATGTAACAGCCCCGAAATTGGGTTTTTAATTTTTGTGTTGTTATTCCTTCCTGGAAATCATTTTCCAAATCTTTCTCCTGAGTTTGCTAGATGATTCTGAGAATTCTTGTCATTTCCAACCATTCAAAACCTTGCTCATGTCTTTGTCAGTGGGCAAGACCTCATTTGCATCATCTCAAACCCTCTCAAACCCTAATTCCAATTTTTTCGAATTTGAATGTGGCCCTTGTGATTACAAAGGAGCCATCACTTTCCTTGATCTGTTGATCATCTCTATCGGTGTCAAAACCGGCGGATCTCGGGTAGGGGGTCCCGAACTGTGCGTCTAAGGCTAATGGTAACAGGAGGCGGGGGACACGATGTTTACCCAGGTTCGGGCCCTCTCTATGGAGGTAATACCCTACTTCCTTCTTGATTGATCCTGATGATATGAGTATTACAAGAGTTGATCTACCACGAGATCGTAGAGGCTAAACCCTAGAAGCTATCCTATGATTCTGATTGTTCTTGTCCTACGTACTAAACCCTCCGGTTTATATAGACACTGGAGGGGGCTAGGGTTACACAGAGTCGGTTACAGAGAAGGGAATCTACATATCTGAATTGCCAAGCTTGCCTTTCACGCAAAGGAGAATCCCACCCGGACACGGGATGAAGTCTTTAATCTTGTATCTTCATAGTCCAACAATCCGGCATAAGCATATAGTTCGGCCGTCCGAGGACCCCCTAATCCAGGACTCCCTCAATAGCCCCTGAACCAGGCTTCAATGATGATGAGTCCAGCGTGCAGATTGTCTTCGGCATTGCAAGGCGGGTTGCTTCTCCGAATACTTCAAAGTAGATCTTGAACACAAGAATCGTGTCCGGCTCTGCAAAACAAATTCCACATACCACCATAGAGAGAACAATATTCCACAAGTCTAATCTGCTGACAACTTTTTCATAGAGTGACATCACGCCGCGGCCCGGTCATTATTTGAACCGTTTTCTCAACCTGCTACTGCACGTCTCGCGAGGCAGTTTTATTGGCATGTCTTGTCGAAGAAGAGATCATGTCCCCTTATCACGGGATTCTCATGAATACGGCTGTGGGTAACCCAACCGCACCATTAACATGGCGCTTGGGGAATAAGCGAGTTTCCAGGGCAAGTGGGCAGGCGCATGACTCCCGCTATCTTTATAAGGAGATAAGGATTCCCCTTTTTCACTCATGCATTATTCTTCCTCTGCTCATCCATTCTCAAGCTCCAATGCCCAAGCTTTCACCTTCTCCGCAAAGTCATTCCGAACATGTCCGGAGTGGGAGGCAAGTGGATGGCCTCCTCCGTCACGAAGGAGGACATCAAGAAGCTTCGGGAGGCTGGATACCTGTCCGCAGACATTGCGCATCGTCTTCCAGCCGAAGGGTAGATCATCCCTACCCCTAAACCCCAGGAAAGGATAGTATTCCTCTCTCACTTTGTTCGCGGGCTGGGATTCTCCCTCCACCCGTTCGTCCGCGGACTAATGTTCTACTACGGGCTAGACTTCCATGATCTAGCCCCCAACTTCATCCTCAACATCTTGGCGTTTATCGTCGTGTGCAAGGACTTCCTCCGCATCACGCCCCACTTCGGCCTATGGCTGAAGACCTTCAACATGAAGCCAAAGGTGGTGGGCAGCCAAGAAGCGGAGTGCAGGGGCGCCATGGTGGGCAAGATGCCCAATGTCACCTGGCTCGAGGCTCCTTTGTGGAGACCGTGAAGGGGTGGCAATCGGGGTGGTTCTACATAACCGAGCCACGCGACAATAACTGGGAGGCGACCCCCGAATTTCGATCTGGCATCCCCATGCGGCTCACCTCCTGGAAAGAGAAAGGCTTAGCTTGGGGCTTAGCGGAAGAACTGACCGGACTTTAGACATGTGTCCAAAATATGATAAGCAAGAAAATCAAGCTCGTCAACGTGGTCCAGGTTATGCTCCTCCGTCGGATCCTTCCATGTCAAAGACGGGTTTGCAATCTGTGGGAGTTCGACCCGGCCGAACACCAGACGATGCAAGAGATCTTCGGCACGATGCACGAAGACGTCTGGAAGGTGCTTTTAAAGGCCACCGAGGTACCACCGCCCATAACCGAAGATCGCGGACTCAACACAAAACGCCGAGCCAATCCAGTAAGTTTTCATATTTTGCAAGATATGCCTTTTACCAGCACATCCGCGGGAGGTATCTAAGCCTCCATGCCAATTTTACAGGCCTGGGTAGCGATAGCGGAGCAGATCGACTGTATGGCTCCACTACATGAAGATCCAGAATTGCCACTTCTAACGAAGATGCTGTTTCCGGCGCCCTATGAGGTGCTGGAGAAGAAGGCCAAGAAGACGGCCGCAGGGACTAGAGAAGGTCTCCGGCGCAAGGTTGCATCAGACGTGACGTCCGAAGACACCAAGACGCACTCCTCCTCCGACGACGAGGAGGAGGGAGAGGAAATTCCTTCCTCCCCCCAACCGGAGGGAGAAAGAAGAGGAAGGCCGCCACACATGGGGAGACCGAGGTGTCCAAGAAGGGAAAAACCTTCCTTCCGGACCACTCCACAGCGGCCACCAACAGCGGCGAGGAGTGGGAGCCCAGGGAAAAGCCCCTGGCTAAGTCGTAAGTATCCGGACACAATAGTTTTTCCGGTAAATTTGCTTTATCGTTTCTTAACATGCCAGATGTGCACTTGCAGTTCGGCCAAATCCAACATCGAGATATCCTCCTCTTCGGAGGGGTCTCTGGACCCATCGGTGATGAACAACGATTCGCTTCCGACAGCCTCCTCCCCCAGGCCTGCAGATGACACCGAGGTGTTGTCTCGAAGTATTCCGGGCCAGGGGGAGACAGTTCCGGAGACACCCCCAGGCGAAATCCCAGTCGCCGGGCACATGGGGGGAAGACCCCCACGGACTCTGATAATGGAGGCCGCAGCCAGTTTGGCCCCTAGCCGAATACGGCTCCGGAAACCCAAGTGGTTCCAGATTCAGGCAGGCAGCCTCTCTCTAGGGAGAGCGAGCGCCTGTACCGATGACCTCTGTCCATCCAGAGGCACCGGACAACTTGCTGGAAGTGCTTCATAGTGCTTCCATTGATGAAGAACACCGTACTCTTATGAGTATGGTGATTGAGAAGGTCTGGTCCGCCAAAAGCGGATTGACCGAAGCCTGCGCTAGCCTTCTAACAGGCTTTGAGGTAAGTAATAAAATTGTAAGAGAATATCACAGTATAGATAGTAGCCCCTGATGCTCTGTTTGGTGTTTGGAAAGAAAAGCCGAACAGAGGATCAAATAACGTTCGCAGGAGTCTAACAGAAGATGTCTATGTGAATAAGCAGGCGTCGCTACTGGCCGCTGCCGCTCGTACTGCGGAGGTCTCTGGACTGAAGCAGGACCTGGAGCGGACCGAGGGAGAGCTCGGCCTCATGAAGAGGCAGCTCGAGGAAAGTCAAGGTACGCAATACCCCATCTGTATCTCTACTATTAAAGGAGAATCGAATGTCGTGATGGTTCGACCTCCCACATCCCTCGTACAATTCTCACTTACCCTGCACGATAAAACGATTCCCACTTCCCCCATGATAAAAAGAAAAAGAAACCCATGTACAAAAAACAACCACGATCAGGCACCCACGTCCCTCACCCCATCTCCCGATCCCATCTGTCTACTGAGAAAAATCCCTCGGCCGTCCAGCCCGAACTGTCGTGCCGGTGAAGGAGCCCACACCGAGGAGTCCCTCGATCCAATCCTCGCCCTCGCCATCGCCGTCGACCCCGCCCCTCTTCCCTCCGCCGTTTAGCCCAAACCGTAGTGCCGGTGCAGGAGCCCAGGCCGCCCACGTGAAGGCAATGGCATAAGCCGTGTTATCATCTTATCGAGGTCAAGGGGTCCCTTGCGCCAATCCTCGCGCTCGCCCTCACCGCCATCGCCGGCGGCCCCGCCGCTCTTCCCTCCGCCTTCTAGCCCGAACCATCCCGCGCTGGTGACAATGCGTAAGTCACCTCATTTTGGTCGAGCGGTCTGCCGAGCCAAACCTGGCCCTCGCCCTCGCCGGCGTCAGCGGCCCCGCCCGTCTCTAGGGGGCCAGTTACTCGATCTCGGTCATCCGACTCATCTCTGGCGAGTATGTCATTGGTGCGGACGCTGTGTCGGACAACAACAGTGCAAGCTCATCGCTAGCTCATATGAGTCTTTGGTCGGCACCCTCCTACCGCCGCTCTCTATGTTGGTGCCGACACCGCACTCCTCACTTTTCTTAGACAAAGGGAAAGACGAACGCCGGCGTCAGCAAGGTTTTCACCACCCCTCTCTCTTTAACTCTCTTATTTTATTTTTACATCCTTGTCACAATATTGATCTGTGTTGCTATTGTTGTCTGAATGAAGTGACCTGCTGTTGTTGTAATAACAGAAGTGAGCTGCCGATTTTTGAATGAACTTGACTTGTTTGCATATTCTTGTATGGGCAGAAGAAATATAGAATTGACCTTGTGTACTAACTGTTGTATGGATGTCGGTGGCCATCACCTGTCAAAGGAGGGTCACGCCAGATGTTGTGGAGGTGACGCACTCGGCCGGCGAGGAGCTCCGGGTCAATGACGGTGGTGGCTGATGACCAGTGTCTACTCGTTGAACAGGTCATCCACCGTTATGCACATTCTTTGCTTCGGAAGAACTTGGACTTATTTGATTTGGTAGTTGTGTTGGTGTCAAATTAGCGACCGCACCATTTGTTTTCCAGGTCTTTACTCCAATGGAGTCACTGAGGTTGAAGTAGGATAGGAAGAAAAAAGACATCATTGCATATTTGGTTTCAGTGACAATGCTTCCATATGTTCTTGATCCCCCGATATGACTTACTTCTATATGTACTTTTCTTGCTAGTGGAACATAACTAGAACTAATATTTTGTGTGGTTTTACCATGTTTTAATTGTTGAAAAAAATTAGAATTTGATGCATCATTGAATATTTGGGTTCAGTGTAATGCTTCCATATGTTCTTGATCCACAAATATGACTTACTTCTATATGTACTTTTCTTGCTGGTGGAACATAACTAGAACTAATATTTTGTGTGGTTTTACCATGTTTTAATTTTTGAAAAAAAATAGAATTTGATTGTCCTTTGTGGGATGCTCATGTTGCATTGTTTAGTGACTGATTCAGGATTACGGGAGGAAGTTGGAGTAAATCCTTGTGTTTGGCTTCAATTTTTGGGTTTGGATATCTACCCAACATATAAACTGACTGCTGTACAAGGGAAGTTCTGTATTTGTGAGATAAGTTTCTATAATGCAGAACTGCAAGAATAACCCTAGAACCATCTTTACGGTCTGATGTTACTTAATAATAAATAATTAGTTACATATACCAGAGGATTTAAATGCTTAGCATTTCATGTCTTAGTTAGAAATTGATGTGTGATTTCAAGGCTCATATTGGCTTTTCATTATCCTTCTTTTTCTCTGAAAGGCTAGAGAGAAAGCGTTAAAGGAAGCTTCACAGTTTTGTCAATGATCAAAATTTTGTAGCTAATGATTATTTACCCATGTTTGCATGATGTTATGTAAGTGATTCTCTCTCTTTTTCTTTCTTTTCCACATTTTAAAACTGCAGATATTGACTATGAGATGAAATTGTCATTGTTCATAATTTAAATGTTTGACAAAAGGCCGGAGTGAAGAATGTTAGCTTCTTAATGCTACTTCATGGATTTCCATGTCGATGTTGCCCCTTTTGGACGGAGATGGTTGTGTCAAAGGTGTCAATGGCACAGGTTCTTCGCCATATCAGGCCTCTCATGTGCCTACCTCATGAAGGTACGCTGCCAATACATTGAGTTTCCAATGGTTATATTTCTTTACCAATGTAAAGTAGTTAACTGATGGTTTTGTTGTATACTCTTTGGGAAGCCATTGATCTGGTACTACATAGATTGAGGACAAGCTGAAGAAAATGTGAGCCATGGGAGGAGAGATTTACTGGAGCAAGGTGAACGACGATGCAGCGACCAGATGGGAGACGCCGGGAATGCATGTTTTTCTTTCTTGATGCCTTGGCTGTCATACACAAAAGTGGATGGGAGATCTGCAAGTTAAAGAAAATATCATGGTATTCCTCTCATGCACCTTGGCGTCACATATACCCTCATAACCTCTGCATCTCCGCCTTTACTGTTCGTCGCTTCACTGTTCTGACAAGTATGGACTTCTCTTTCACTTCCTTGCTTGTGTATAGATGCTATGATGTATTGTAATATGGATTAGATTTCATATACATGTACTATATTTATTTGAAGTGTTACACACATGGCTCTTGGTCGTGTAACGACTCTTCTTCTAATTGATACGACAACATTTCTTGTTCATGGTGTAACTATGATCATGCTTTAAGTAATTTTTATTACTGATGTGAATGCACTCATGATCTGTATGGCTTTGTGTTAAAGTGTTCCAATATTATTTTTGTATTGTTATCAAGTAGGTAGTTCTGTGAATTTTTGTATTTGTCGATGGCGGTTTCTTTGACCCGGTGGATGATTCAAATCCATATAGCTTGTGAGGTGATGGCAGTCTTCGGCGGCATTTTCATCTGTATATGTTTAAATGTCTTTCCTATAGACAAATAAAATTCAGTCGACTTAATTTTCAGAATAACTACTGTTTGCGAATTGTATATAATCCTTTGCAATTTTTGAATAGTTAACACAAGGCATTTGTTCATATCCTTAATTGTTCCATTTTGATGGTACTTGCATTACTGTCTGTCTGCAGATATATTCTTTTATGATTTGTTCATAATAATTTCTGGAGGACAACAATTTAGGTTGAAGAATATGCTAGGTGGTAACAATGCCCATCATTCACGATTGCAAAACTCTTAATAGATGACTTGTTAATCTCAAATAATAAACAATGATTAATTTCCCCAACATTCAGAAATGCAAAGTAAGCTATATGTCTTTACCCCAAGCAATCTCAGCCATGAGGCTTGGCTACTAAAAGCAAGGGCCCCAACTCAAAAAGAAAAGAGCAAGGGCTCCGATCAAAATGATGGATCTCTAACCGGTAAAAGAACATTAAGGACTTGCACATATGTTCTCGCATTGATTGTGAGATTATGAAGGGAATTGAACTGTAAAAGGACATTTTAACTTGTTTCTTTTCTCGCGGGATTTTTTCTGGGAGTTTTTAACTTACAAGAATCATGCCATCTACAATGGCATGTGTGAAACTATGTCTTCTTGTAAAGATATAGGAGAATAAGTATCTTCTTGTAAATAGGGATGGGTTAACATTATTTTTTTCTTGTTAAAGCATTTTTCTACAAACATTTTTTTATCCCGTGGCAACGCACGGGCATTCGACTAGTATTTATAAAAGAGAAATGGTTTCTACTAATATAAGTGTCATGAACTTTGATAGGGGCCACGACCAAAGTGGCGGCCCTTAAGAAGGAGCTGGCCGAGCCCGAAGACAAAGTGGCCAAGGAGCGCGCCGAGCATGAGAAGCAAGAGGCCCGGGTCAGCGAGGTCCAGCAAGAGCTCCAGGATTTCATTAAGAAATATGAGTCCTTGGAGCGTGACTCTAAGACTCAAGAGTCCGAGCTTGCTAAGGCCCTCCAAAGCATGCAAGACGCCAAAGCCGAAGCCTAGAAGGCCCTCCAGGAGATTCAGGCGGCCAAGAAGATTGCGGCGGGTAAAGCATTAGTTATGCAAAGCAAGCATGTGAAGGAGACATTCTTTTTTACTTACCCGAATTTGGAGCTCTCCAGGAGCGTTCGCAGATCTGCCGCGCAGCATATCTGATGCTGCAGAGTTCTACCAAGCCGAAGAAGGGAGCTCGACGCAGAAGTTGTTTTGGTCTCAATATCTTGGGACAGAACATCTGATGCCCTTGAGCGACCAACTGAAGCAACTGGTCGAGCTGCACAAGGCAGCCGAACTGGCCATGAAGGACCTCATAGTCCGGCTGTGGCCTGCCGAGCCTATGCCCAGCAGCTAGTTCGGTCTCATGAAGCGGCTTGTGAGTGCCTTCCCATGACTTGAAGCCATAAAGCGTTCAGTTTGCATTGAAGGTGCACGAATGGCCTTTGCCCGCGCAAAAGTCCATTGGGTGAAGATGGATGCTGAAAAGTTGATGACTGAGGGGCCACCAAAGGGCAAGGAGCACCGCCGGCCCGAAAATTATTATGACAGTGTCCTGAAGGGCTCCCGCCTTGTGGCGGAGCAATGTGCTAAGGATGTAATTTTTGAATGAATGCACTCATTTTTATCCTATAATATGAAACAAGTACATTTGCGCATTATAATGCTTGTTGATTTAAAACTTTACCTCCTGTCCGGCCGCTTACAAAATCTGAGAGCTGGCCTGTCGTCGGCTTCTTACCCCATGTAACTAGTACAAGGGTGTTCGGGATAATTCTAAACACTCTTTATCCAAATTTTTGGTCCTTTAAGGAGGTGTTTAGTGCAACGAACAAGGCAATCAGACTATATAGCTTTATCACCCTCAATTAGCCATAGAAGTTTTATGATTTTAAATTTTGGCATAGCCCCTGGTATTCGGAAGGCCGAACTTGGGGCGTTATGCACGCCTAAATCAGACAAAGTACGATTCCTCGCCTGAAGCGGAAAAAACATTTAAGGATTCGAAACCGCTCGAACAGCGACCAGCTCTCGCCGCATCATGACAGTCACTTTTCGGCTTTCTCTACTGAGGTGCTCGTCCGGAAGAACCGGGACACAATCGCAGTAGTTCTCCCTTTACTACCCTAGCCGATATAGCGAAACGTAGGGTAGCAAGCACAGGAGCCGGGCAACCTAACTATTGATCCAATACATGATTCAGAGCTGATGCATATAATTCTATAAGTTTGGGGTGCCGCACTGTCGAAAGTGTTCGGACTTTCCTGCTGTGTTATGGGGTACATTGAAGCCCCTGGCGAACTGAACATACCAGAATGTACGAGTGCGATTTGTAATAAATAAACAATCAAGGAAAAAAGAAATGTAGTAATAAGCTGACGCTGTAAATTAGTTTCCATTGTTATTTGAGTTATACATCAAGGCGTATGTATACAACTAGTGCGGTAAGCAAAATAGGACTATTTGACATGCCCTAACCAAGAGTGAGCTGCGTGTGGGTATGTAAAACAGGTATAGCGATCGTTATCAGAGACCACCTGGTGATTCCCTTGTACGTCAAAGCTCCTTGCCTCCTTGGCGTTTCTGTCCTGTGATGAGTCCGATAATCAGGTTATCCAAAGAGCCTAGAGAAGAGAGGGACCTAAAAGAAAGAAAAAAGGTGAAGGTATGCGGATCCTGGGGCGATTGAGCCGCATTGTAGACCGCGATCTAGTTGTGCCTCCGTCTATGCCCATGGTATTTTAAGTGCGTACTTATGTACGCACGACACAAATTTCGCCGCCTGACTGGAACTAGGACGGAGGCCGAATTGCTAGGCGAGCTCTGGACGGGCCGGACGATCCTGTTGCACAGTACTCCAGACTCGCTTGACGGTGTCCAGGGGCGTTATAGCCGAATTGAGGGCCTGTCTGAGGAGGCTGCTCTCTACTTCTGCTGTAAGGGCCGCAGTGTGCTCCTCCGTACGGAGGGAGCGCTCTGTATTTCCATTGACTGTTATGACACCGCGGGGTCCGGGCATCTTGAGCTTGAGGTAGGCATAGTGCGGCACCGCATTGAATCTAGCAAATGCGGTTCGTCCTAGCAGTGCATGATAACCACTGCGGAAGGGGACGATATCAAAGATTAACTCCTCGCTTCGGAAGTTGTCCGAGGATCCGAAGACTACTTCCAGTGTAATTGAGCCCGTACAACAGGCCTTTACACCTGGCATGACACCTTTGAAGGTGGTTTTGGTGGGTTTGATCCTTGAGGGATCGATACCCATTTTGCACACTATATCCTGATAGAGCAGGTTCAAGCTGCTGCCACCGTCCATGAGGAGTCATGTGAGGTGGAATCCGTCAATGATAGGGTCAAGGACCAGTGCGGCTAAGCCGCCATGACGGATACTGGTCGGATGGTCCCTGTGATCGAAGGTGATCGGACAGGAAGACCATGGGTTGAAATTTGGGGCGACTGGCTCCATCGCGCAGACGTCCCTTAGTGCATGCTTCCGCTCCCGCTTGGGAATATGGGTGGCGTATATCATATTTACCTTTTTCACTTGGGGAGGAAATTTCTTCTGTACCCCTGTGTTCGGCGGCCGGGGCTCCTCGTCGTCATCACTATGCGGCCCATTTCCTTTATTTTTGGCATTCAGCTTGCCGGTCTGTTGGTGTGGTTGGCTGGTTTATCGGGGGTGCCGTGGATTTGACATGAGAAATCGAGTATGCGGTCCAGACTGGACGGGCCCGGATTGTTTCTTTTAAATGGCTTTTTTCGTTGACCGGACTTGGAGGCACTGAATTCGGCATTGACGGCCGTGTCTTCGGTGTTATCGCCATTATTGCGGTGCTTGTGTCTGTTGCACCGGGGTTTGCTGTTGCTATCTCTGGCGTCTAAAGTGCCAGGATTTCTTGATGTGCTGTTGCTACGAGCCAACCAACTGTCCTCGCCCGCGTAAAAGCGGGTCATGAGTGTCGTAAGGGCTGCCATGGATTTTGGCTTCTCTTGGCCAAGGTGTCGTGCAAGCCACTCATCACGGATGTTATGCTTAAAGGCCGCTAGGGCTTCGGCGTCTGGAATTTTTAGTTAGGAACCGAGTCCAGAATTTCCTGGCTGACTCTCCGGGCTGTTGGGTTATGTGACTTAAGTCATCAGCATCCGTTGGTCGCTTATAAGTGCCCTGGAAGTTTTCCAGGAATGCGTCTTCTAGGTTCTCCCAACTGCCAATGGAGTTTGCCGGCAGACTATTCGACCAATGCCGAGCTGGTCCCTTGAGTTTTAGTGGGAGGTACTTGATGGCATGTAGATCATCGCCGCGGGCCATGTGAATGTGGAGAAGGAAATCTTCGATCCATACCACGGGGTCTGTTGTCCCATCATATGGTTCGATGTTCACGGGCTTAAACCTCTCTGGGAATTCATGCTCCATTACTTCGTCAGTGAAGCATATGGGGTGTGCAGCGCCTCTATGCCGGGCTACATCGTGACGCAGTTCAGATGAGTGTGGTCTGCTGTGTTCCGCCCGAATGGATTTGTATTTAGTATATCCGGTGTGACGGTCATCATCACGCGTTGGGGCGCGCCCCCGCGATCCGTAGATCGATCTTGATTGTCCTGCTTTGTTTTTCAATTCGTCTTGCAGGTCATGCGTGCAGCTCCGGGCCTTCGTGTTTTTCTTTGATTGGCGACGGGGTGTGGGCTAGTATTCGGGTTGATACGCCGCTTTGTCTCGGCCACGAGGTGGTCGGTCAGCCGCATCCTGTGCTTGCAGTATAGGCTCTAGTGCCTCGTCCTCGAATTGAGGTAACAACCTGCGCCTCGGGTAGCGTTTGGTTGGGTGCTCGAGTCCGTATTCCTTGGCCGCCAGGACCTTAGTCCATCTGTCAGTGAGCAGATCTTGATTGGCTTGAAGCTGCTCCTGTATTTTCTTCAGGCTCTTTGCAGTGGCTATAAGCCGGCGCTTGAAGCGCTCCTGCTCGACTGGATCCTCAGGCACGATAAATTCTTCGTCACCGAGGCTCACCTCATCTTCGGAGAGGGGCATGTTGTAACGTCCTCGATGCGGCTATAGCTCCCACGTGTCGAGGCACGACTTAGAGGCATAACCGCATTGAAAGCAATGTCGCAAGTCAGGCAATCATTACAACATCCCATGTAATATATAATAAAAGGGGGAGATAACATAGTTGGCTTACACTCGCCACGTCACATCAGAGTACATAAATAACATCCATCATACAAATCACTCATGGCCCGACTACGGTGCCAAAATAGAAAAGAACCCAACGTGCGACAAGGTCCTGAATCGATAACCCCAACTAGGCACCACTACTGATCATCCGGAAAAGACACGTAGTATCGCTGAGAGTCCTCGTCGAACTCCCACTGTAGCTCGTAATCGTCAACTGGAGCAGAAACACCTGGACCTGCATCTGGAGTTGTAGTATCTGTGAGCCACAGGGACTCAGCAATCTCACACCCACGCGATCAAAACTATTTAAGCTCATAGGAATGGATAAGGCAAAAATATGTGGAGCTGCAGCAAGTGACTAGCATATGTGGTGGCTAACTTATACGCAAAAGAGAGCGAGAAGAGAAGGCGAAGCACGAGCGAGAAGCTAAAAGAACATCCTGCACAAGCATAACTCCAACACCGTGTCCACTTCCCAGACTCCGCCGAGAAGGGGCCATCACGGTAACACACACGGTGGATTCATTTTAATTAAGTTTAGTTCAAGTCATCTACAACCGGACATTAACAAATTCCCATCCGCCCATAACCGCGGGCACGGCTTTCGAAAGATCAATCCCTGCAGGGGGGTCCCAACTTAGCCCATAACAAGCTCTCACGGTCAACGAAGGAATAGACCTCCACCCAAGACACACCGATCAGACTCGGTATCTCGGTACAACAAGATGATTCGACAGGTTAAAACAAGTCCAGCAACACCGCCCGAATGTGCCGACAAATCCCGATAGGAGCTGCACATATCTCTTTCTCAGGGCACGCTCGGATAGGTCAATCTACGAGTAAAACCAAACCTCAAGTTTCCCCGAGGTGGCCCCGCAGGCTGCCTGGTTCGGACCAACACTCAGAGGAGCACTGGCCCGGGGGGGGGGTTAAAATAAGATGACCCTCGGGCTCCGGAAACCCAAGGGAAAAAGAGGCTAGGTGGCAAATGGTAAAACCAATGTTGGGCATTGCTGGAAAAGCTTTAATCAAGGCGAACTATCAAGGGGTTCCCATTATAGCCCAACCGCGTAAGGGACGCACAATCCAGGAACATAACACCGATATGACGGAAAACTAGGGCGGCAAGAGTGGAACAAAACACTAGGCGAGAGGCCGAGCCTTCCACCCTTTACCAAGTATATAGATGCATTAAGATAACATAGCAATATAATGATATCCCAACAAGTAAATAAATGTTCCAACAAGGAACGGCTCCAATCTTCACCTGCAACTAACAACGCTATAAGAAGGGCTGAGCAAAGCGGTAACATAGCCAATCAACGGTTTGCTAGGACAATGGTGGGTTAGAGGTTCAATCATGCAATTGGGAGGCTGACAAGCAAATGGTAGGCATCGTAGCAGTGGCAAAGCAAAAGAGCGAGCAAACTAGCATAGCAAAGATAGTAGTGATTTCGAGGGTATGATCATCTTGCCTGCACAGTTGTCAGAGTTGACTGGATCCTCACAAGCAAACTCAACGGGCTCCTCGGTAGCGAACTCGTCTCCCGGCTCTACCCAACAAGACAAACAAGCAACAAGGATACAATCAACCACGGGCAAGACCAAGCAATATGATGAAATGACGATATGCTATGCGGGATGCGATGCGGAATGCAAAGTGCAAGATATGACAGGAAATGCATGAACCTGGCATCAACTTGGAAAACCAAGTGTGCCACTGGATAGAGGGGATGAAATCGCTTGAAAACGATATAAAGATCATTGGAATCGGAGCTACGGTTTGGAAATGGCAAGCGTTTTAAGATATGACACCGGTATGCGATTTACAGCAAGTAGGCATCTAAATGCAACGAAATGAACATGCTACAGCCACCAAACATGAAAACAAAATACATGGCAGTGATGTACACAAGATGGTTGACAAAACACTAGCACTGAGCCACGGCCAATTCATCCATTAAGAGGTTCAAACAAGCATGGCTAAAACGCAAATGCAAAACAGATTCCAGACTTAGTGAAATTAACACTAGTCTGAAATTTCAGATCACGATGCTCTCTTCGGAGCAGCAAAACAACATGATAGAAAACCTGAACATGCCAAGTAAGAACATGGCATGGAGCTACTCAACAAGCTTAACAAAACACCCAAAGTGACCTGGGGCCAAAAGGGTTCACAAAATACTCTACCGAGCTCACGAACATAGCTCGAAGACAATCAGTTTTCAGACTTAGTGAAAACTGAGACATGCTGAAATTTAACTCACGAAGGCATGTAAACGAGCTCGATGCACTCACTACGGTGCAAGTCATGGCAAGGAAAGCATATAACCAGCAAGAAGGCACAAAGTGCTAGCTACACATGGCAAGAACGAAGGCATAGCATGCATGGAACACTAACGGTAGCTTCGGCAAAATCGCAAACAAGTTGACGATCTGCCCAGATTAACAACGAAGCAAAAGTTGACCTCGATTGAGTCAACCTAGAGCACTCCACATATGCCAACAAAGACATGGATGGATAGAGCATAACATAAATATCAAAACTCCCTTACTGATCATCCTCAAAAGAGGCACGGATCATTAGGAAACAAGCTGGACATATAGCATCATGAACTAAAATATCCCAGACTTAGTGAAAATCACTAAGTCCCTGAAATCTGCAATCTCAGGTACCTCTCTTCGCAAGCTTGCACAAGACAACAATCACATCCTAAAAATGCATGGGTGGCACCTCTGGAAAGAAGACAAAATGCTTAACAATTCATCCCAAAGGGGCACAGGCATATCATGCATGAATTAAACATAGCAAAAATGACAAAAGTGCATGATGAACTAACGGATCTGCAATTTAACTCACGAAGCCTCCTTCTAACAGCATTTTGGGTATCAA
The DNA here is from genome assembly GCF_018294505.1 of Triticum aestivum. Lineage (NCBI taxonomy): Eukaryota > Viridiplantae > Streptophyta > Magnoliopsida > Poales > Poaceae > Triticum > Triticum aestivum. The sequence goes on from NC_057795.1 coordinate 234,855,786, forward strand.
GATGATCTCAAATGCAAATGATGCAATGGAATGAAATGATGCACATGTCGAGGCGAAGATTTTGATATATCATATGCCCAAAACGGAGCTACGGTTGCGGAGATACAAGTAGTCAAAGATAGCACAAAAATTAGGGTTTCGGGGGAGAGAGGTCAACCTAGATCTAGATCCAGCCGCACTGTTCACCGGCGCGCGGTTACTGTAGCAGTCCGGTCCGAAGTCGCCGGAAATGGCCGCGGCGGCGGCCGGCGTGGAGGAAGGAGACCGGAGAAGGACGCCGGCGGCGCGGGGAGGACCTTGGGGCGGCGCGGCCGGCGATGAGGAGCCCCGGCGGAGTCGCGGCGTGGCGCGGGGAGGCGATGCGGCCGGAGGCGAGGTCGGGCGCGGTGGAGCGGCGAGCTCCGGTGATGGCGCTCACGGCGGCGCGGGCTGCCGGAGCCG
>NC_057795.1:234856786-234866338 GCF_018294505.1 Triticum aestivum
GGCCGGCGGCCGCGGCGATGTGGTCCTGCCACGTGGCGGCACCGGAGTGGTCGGGGGCGCCGGCGGACGTGTCCGGTCAGGCGGCGGACATGTCCGTCGGTGGCTGGGAGTTTTTTTTTAGCTAGGGTTTGAGACGAGGGGATCTGGGATTTGGAGGAGGGGGTCTATATATAGGCATAGAGGGAGCTAGGAGAGTCCAAATGAGGTGTGGTTTTCGCCCACACGATCATGATTGAACGCTCTAGGACATGGAGCAGAGTTTGGTGGGTTTTGGGCCAAATTTGGGGGGTGTTCGGCTGCAACACACATGAGGCCTTTCCGGTCCCTCGGTTAACCGTTGGAGTATCAAACGAAGTCCAAATGACCCGAAACTTGACAGGCGGTCTACCGGTAGTAAACCAAGGCCGCTTGTCAAGTCTCGGTCCAATCCGGAAATGTTTGATTCCCAAACACGAAAGAAAGCTAGAAATGACCACCGGAGGAGAACGAAGCGCCGGAATGCAAAACGGACAACGGGGAAAATGCTCGAATGCATGAGATGAACACGTATGCAAATGCAAGGCACGTGATGACATGGTATGAGATGCATGAAAACAAAAACAACACACGGAGACAAGGACCCGAACCCGAGAAATAAATATAACTTGACACCGGAAATGGCAAGAGTTGGAGTACAAATGGGGAAAGTTACATCTGGGGCGTTACAACACTCCACCACTACGAAAAGATCTCGTCCCGAGATCTAGGACTGAAAGAACTCCGGGTACTCAGAACGGAGGTAATCCTCGCGTTCCCAGGTGGCTTCACGGTCGGAATGGTGAGACCACTTAACTTTGAGAAATTTGATTGACTTGTTGCGAGTCTTGCGTTCAGTCTCTTGAAGAATAGCAACTGGGTGCTCACGATAGGAGAGATCTTCTTGGAGCTCAATGTCCTCGAAGTTGACGGTGCGGTCAGGAGTCTTGAAGCACTTTCGAAGCTGAGAGACATGGAACACATCATGAACATTTGCAAAGTTTGAAGGAAGCTCGAGTTGGTAGGCGAGGTCGCCTCTCTTGCTGACAATCTTGAAAGGTCCCACGTATCTAGGGGCAAGCTTCCCTTTGATACCGAAGCGACGAGTACCTTTCATGGGAGAGACGTGGAGGTAAACATGATCTCCGATCTCGAAAACCAGATCACGGTGCTTACTATCATAGTAGCTCTTCTGGCGGGACTAGGCTGCTTTGAGGTTATCACGAATGACTTTGCACATATCTTCTGCTTCTGTGATTAAGTCATTACCCAACAGCTGACGTTCACCGGTTTCAGACCAGTTGAGAGGGGTACGGCACTTCCTGCCATATAGAATTTCAAAGGGGGCCTTGCCCGAACTTGCTTGAAAGCCGTTGTTGTATGAGAATTCAGCATAAGGAAGACAGTCCTCCCACTTCATGCCGAAGGAGATCACACAAGCCCTGAGCATATCTTCAAGAATTTGGTTGACACGCTCGACTTGACCGCTTGTTTGAGGATGGAAAGCTGTGCTGAAGCGGATGTTGGTGCCCATGGCCTTCTGAAAAGAATCCCAAAACTTGGAGGTAAAGATGCTGCCACGGTCTGAAGATATCACTTGAGGAATACCGTGCAGAGAGACAATGCGAGAGGTATAGAGTTCCGCCAATTGAGCTGCAGTGATCGACTCTTTGATAGGCAGAAAGTGAGCCACTTTGGTGAGCTTGTCGATGACAACAAATATAGCATCATTGCCACGCTTGGACTTTGGAAACCCAGTCACGAAGTCCATTTCAATGTGGTCAAACTTCCATTCTGGAATGGCAAGAGGTTGGAGGAGACCAGCTGGCCTTTGGTGTTCTGCCTTCACTCTTCTGCAGACATCACATTCATTCACGAATTGAGCGATCTCGCGCTTCATTCGAGTCCACCAATAAGTTTGCTTGAGATCCTGATACATCTTCGTACTACCAGGGTGGATGGAGAGGAGAGAGTTGTGAGCCTCGTTCATGATCACCTTACGGAGTTCACCTTTGGGCACAACAATTCGATCCTCGAAGAAGAGAGTGTCCTTGTCATCAAGTCGGTAGCACTTGTACTTGGACTGACTCTTTGCAATACCAATCTTCACCTTCTTCACCATAGCATCAAGAAGTTGGGCTTGGCAAATCTGGTCTTCTAAGGTAGGAGAGACTTGAAGGTTGGCGAGGAAACCTTGAGGAACAATTTGCAGATTAAGTTTGCGGAAAGCTTCACAAAGCTCGGGTTGATAAGGCTTGAGAATCAGACTGTTGCAATATGCTTTCCTGCTCAAAGCGTCAGCAATCACATTAGCCTTGCCTGGAGTATACTCGATACTCGGATTGTACTCTTGAATCATTTCGACCCATCGAGTCTGCCTGAGGTTGAGATTAGGCTGAGTGAAGATGTACTTGAGACTCTTGTGATCAGTGAAAATATCCACTTTCCTTCCCAATAGAAGATGTCTCCAAGTCAACAAAGCATGCACAACTGCCGCCAACTCGAGATCATGAGTGGGGTAGTTCTTCTCATTAGGTTTCAACTGGCGAGAGGTATAAGCGACAACTTTCTTCTCTTGCATCAGTACAGCACCGAGACCTTGGAGAGAGGCATCACAAAAGACCTCGTACGGCTTGGTTTCATCAGGCGGAGTCAGAACTGGAGCAGTGATCAATTTCTCTTTCAAAGTGTTGAAAGCAATATCGCACTCCGGAGACCAAACGTACTTGACGTGCTTCTGAAGAAGATTTGAGAGAGGCTTGGCGATCTTAGAAAAGTTTTCAACGAATCTTCTGCAATAGCTTGCGAGACCGAGGAAACTGCGGAGTTGCTTTACGTTCTGAGGAGGTTCCCAATTCACAATTGCAGACACCTTCTCAGGATTCACGGAAATGCCCTTGGCAGAGATGATATGACCAAGATAAAGAACCTCATCGAGCCAAAATTCACACTTGGAGAACTTGGCGTAGAACTGATGTTCTCTGAGCTTGTCAAGAACCAAACGCAAGTGCTTAGCATGATCTTCCTTGTTCTTCGAGAAAACCAGAATGTCGTCGAGATAGACCAAAACAAATTCATTGGTGTAGGGGTTGAAGATGAAGTTCATCATGCGAGAGAACGTCGGAGGAGCGTTTGCGAGGCCAAAAGACATGACGGTGTATTCATATGAACCAAAGCTTGTTCTGAACGCCGTCTTGGGAATATCTTGCTCACGAATACGAATCTGATGATAACCCATACGGAGATCAAGCTTGGAGAATACTTGAGAACCCTTGAGTTGTTCGAACAGCTCATTGATGTTGGGAAGTGGGTATTTGTTCTTGATGGTCTTCTTGTTTACTGGACGGTAATCAACACAAAGTCGACTCGATCCATCCTTCTTCTTCACAAAAAGAACACCACAACCCCACGGAGAAGTACTAGGCCGAATGAGACCCAATCTTTCTTGCTCATCGAGTTGTTTCTTCAACTCCTTCAACTCTTCGGGGCCGAGCTTGTAGGGACGTTTGCACACAGGTTCCGTACCGGGCTCAAGTTCAATAACAAATTCAACTGGCCGGTGCGGAGGCATTCCTGGGAGCTCTTCTGGAAAGACGTCTTGATACTCACAAACAACCGGAATCTGCGAAATAGCATCCAATTCACCCTTCTCATTGAGAGAAAACAACCTGATGGAATTATCCCGAGCGGCAAAGACAATGACATCCTCAGACGAATGAGTCAGTTGAATCTGCCTGGCTGCACAATCAAGCTGAGCTTTATGCTTAGAGAGCCAGTCCATCCCGAGAATAAGATCGATATCCGAGTTACCAAGAACCATAGGAGAAGCAAGAAACTTGAAATCGCCCATCGTGATAGCGACATCTGGCACCTCCAGACTTGCGCTTAAACGTTTGCCAGGAGAAATGATATCCATATGTTTACCCAAATGAGAAGAAACGAACTCATGCTTGGTAAAAAATGGCTTTGACATGAAACAATGCGATGCACCCGTATCAAAAAGAACTTTTGCAGGAATATCATTAATAGGAAGGTTACCCATAATGACATCTGAAGAATCCTCAGCCTGAGCTGCATTCAGCATATTGACCTTGGCGTGCTTGGGGTTATGCTTGACCACAGCTGTACTTGCCGATCTGACAGGAGGAGGAGGAGGAAGACGCCTCTGGTTGGTACACTTGTTGGCATAGTGACCCTTATGTTGGCACTTGTTGCACGTGACCTCTGAAAGCAGACGGTGATACGGAGCACTCGGTCTTGGCGCTTGAGACGAAGACTTGTTCTGAAAGCCTGGGTTGGGTGGGTGGGAGAAACCACTGCCACCTTTGCTCTTCTGCTGATACGGCCGACGGAACGGAGGAGGAGGAAGCCAAAACTTCTGCTGCTTGACCACTTGAGTAGAGGAAGAAGGAGTAACATCTCTGGCACGCTTCCTGGAAGCATCACACCTCATCTGAGCAGCCTCTTGCTTCAGTGCCATGTTGTAGAACTCATCGTATCTCAACGGCTCAAAGAGGACAAGAGCGAGCTGAATTTCCTCGCGAAGACCACCCCTGAACTGATAGATCATGCTCTTCTCATCAGGAACATCCTGCTTGGCAAAACGGGCGAGCTTCTGGAACAACTTGTTGTAGTCATAGACAGACAAAGAGCCTTGCTTCAGATTGCGGAATTCCTGACGCTTACTCTCAACCACACTTTGAGGGATGTGATGAGCGCGGAAATCTTGACGGAAATCGTCCCAAGTGATCAGACGTCCACCTCTGGAATCCTTGTACCGCTGGAACCACTCTGCAGCCTGATCTTTGAGCTGGAAAGAAGCGAACTTGACGAAATCTTCAGGCCTGACGTTGCTGCATTCAAAATGCTTGCCCAGATCCACTAGCCAATCGTCAGCATCGGTAGCCTCAACACAACCGCTGAACGTCTTTGGGCCATTTGCGAGGAACTGGTTCAGTGTAGCAAAGTGGTGCTGATTATGGCCTTGATTCCCTTGACTGCCTTGATTGCGCTCTTGAAGGATTTGCATGATCAACTATGTATTTGCATTAGTAGCGGCCATCACAGCTTGCCATGCTTCCGGAGGAGGCGGAGGTGGAGGCGGATCAGGATTCGGAGTCGTGCGTGTTGGAGGAGCCATCCTGAAGAGGTTGACCACCATTAGCACATAGATAGACAACAATATAGAAGCTGAATCCAATGGAATGAAAATTGCAACATATAGTCTTCACATCCGAACAAAATGAACGAATGCATTCCTCTTCAAATGGTCACATATCCATAAATTGAGAAGCCACGTAGAGTTAAGGAAGAGAAATAATTCAACAAGGTACGGATCAAGAACGAATAATCGGTAAGAAATCCCAATCTCAAACCAATATCCATGGAAGAAGAACTAGAGCTACTAGAATTCCCACCTATGAAACTCCCGAACCTTTCCGGTTATGCAATCAGGTGTTGGGGATACAGGGGAAGAACAATATCTCACCCAAACTAGCAAATCCTACATCCAGCTGTATCCATCCTTCAACACATAACCAGGAAAACTTCGGAAACCATCTACCTCAACCTTCGAAAAGCATCTGTTATACAATTTATGGCGATACTCCCGAACTCCCGCCCCAGTACTGGGTGGCGTCGAGGTTATCTCACCAACGAACTGCATAAAAGAGATTTTCGATGTCGGCGAACATATCTCAAGTATACCAGAATTGCAACGATAAAATTGTGACGACAACACCTCGGAGCTCAACTCCCCGGGACACTTCCACAACCCCTAAAGACAGGAGGCACCAAGAACAATGTTCTCGTCACAAAACCATCGGAACAAAACCAAGATACTCGCGTGATCCTAAATTTTTTTTTGTGAAATTTGAGAAGAGAAGAGTCAAAACTCTATGCCAGGATGCCTTACCAGAGCGAAGAGGAGACTGGGAAGTAAAAAGAATTCCTAAGCTCTCCGATATATAATTCCTAAGGACTCAAAACATTTTTCTAGACACAACTCGGCTGCTAAAAACGATCATGCAATGGGGCTCCTAAGGTCGGGGATGGCTCTGATTACCAACTTGTAACGCCCTCGATGCGGCTATAGCTCCCACGTGTCGAGGCACGACTTAGAGGCATAACCGCATTGAAAGCAATGTCGCAAGTCAGGCAATCATTACAACATCCCATGTAATATATAATAAAAGGGGGAGATAACATAGTTGGCTTACACTCGCCACGTCACATCAGAGTACATAAATAACATCCATCATACAAATCACTCATGGCCCGACTACGGTGCCAAAATAGAAAAGAACCCAACGTGCGACAAGGTCCTGAATCGATAACCCCAACTAGGCACCACTACTGATCATCCGGAAAAGACACATAGTATCGCTGAGAGTCCTCGTCGAACTCCCACTGTAGCTCGTAATCGTCAACTGGAGCAGAAACACCTGGACCTGCATCTGGAGTTGTAGTATCTGTGAGCCACAGGGACTCAGCAATCTCACACCCACGCGATCAAAACTATTTAAGCTCATAGGAATGGATAAGGCAAAAATATGTGGAGCTGCAGCAAGTGACTAGCATATGTGGTGGCTAACTTATACGCAAAAGAGAGCGAGAAGAGAAGGCGAAGCACGAGCGAGAAGCTAAAAGAACATCCTGCGCAAGCATAACTCCAACACCGTGTCCACTTCCCGGACTCCGCCGAGAAGGGGCCATCACGGTAACACACACGGTTGATTCATTTTAATTAAGTTTAGTTCAAGTCATCTACAACCGGACATTAACAAATTCCCATCCGCCCATAACCGCGGGCACGGCTTTCGAAAGATCAATCCCTGCAGGGGGGTCCCAACTTAGCCCATAACAAGCTCTCACGGTCAACGAAGGAATAGACCTCCACCCAAGACACACCGATCAGACTCGGTATCTCGGTAGAACAAGATGATTCGACAGGTTAAAACAAGTCCAGCAACACCGCCCGAATGTGCCGACAAATCCCGATAGGAGCTGCACATATCTCTTTCTCAGGGCACGCTCGGATAGGTCAAGCTACGAGTAAAACCAAACCTCAAGTTTCCCCGAGGTGGCCCCGCAGGCTGCCTGGTTCGGACCAACACTCAGAGGAGCACTGGCCCGGGGGGGGTTAAAATAAGATGACCCTCGGGCTCCGGAAACCCAAGGGAAAAAGAGGCTAGGTGGCAAATGGTAAAACCAATGTTGGGCATTGCTGGAAAAGCTTTAATCAAGGCGAACTATCAAGGGGTTCCCATTATAGCCCAACCGCGTAAGGGACGCACAATCCGGGAACATAACACCGATATGACGGAAAACTAGGGCGGCAAGAGTGGAACAAAACACTAGGCGAGAGGCCGAGCCTTCCACCCTTTACCAAGTATATAGATGCATTAAGATAACATAGCAATATAATGATATCCCAACAAGTAAATAAATGTTCCAACAAGGAACGGCTCCAATCTTCACCTGCAACTAACAACGCTATAAGAAGGGCTGAGCAAAGCGGTAACATAGCCAATCAACGGTTTGCTAGGACAATGGTGGGTTAGAGGTTCAATCATGCAATTGGGAGGCTGACAAGCAAATGGTAGGCATCGTAGCAGTGGCAAAGCAAAAGAGCGAGCAAACTAGCATAGCAAAGATAGTAGTGATTTCGAGGGTATGATCATCTTGCCTGCACAGTTGTCAGAGTTGACTGGATCCTCACAAGCAAACTCAACGGGCTCCTCGGTAGCGAACTCGTCTCCCGGCTCTACTCAACAAGACAAACAAGCAACAAGGATACAATCAACCACGGGCAAGACCAAGCAATATGATGAAATGACGATATGCTATGCGAGATGCGATGCGGAATGCAAAATGCAAGATATGACAGGAAATGCATGAACCTGGCATCAACTTGGAAAACCAAGTGTGCCACTGGATAGAGGGGATGAAATCGCTTGAAAACGATATAAAGATCATTGGAATCGGAGCTACGGTTTGGAAATGGCAAGCGTTTTAAGATATGACACCGGTATGCGATTTACAGCAAGTAGGCATCTAAATGCAACGAAATGAACATGCTACAGCCACCAACCATGAATACAAAATACATGGCAGTGATGTACACAAGATGGTTGACAAAACACTAGCACTGAGCCACGGCCAATTCATCCATTAAGAGGTTCAAACAAGCATGGCTAAAACGCAAATGCAAAACAGATTCCAGACTTAGTGAAATTAACACTAGTCTGAAATTTCAGATCACGATGCTCTCTTCGGAGCAGCAAAACAACATGATAGAAAACCTGAACATGCCAAGTAAGAACATGGCATGGAGCTACTCAACAAGCTTAACAAAACACCCAAAGTGACCTGGGGCCAAAAGGGTTCACAAAATACTCTACCGAGCTCACGAACATAGCTCGAACACAATCAGTTTTCAGACTTAGTGAAAACTGAGACATGCTGAAATTTAACTCACGAAGGCATGCAAACGAGCTCGATGCACTCACTACGGTGCAAGTCATGGCAAGGAAAGCATATAACCAGCAAGAAGGCACAAAGTTCTAGCTACACATGGCAAGAACGAAGGCATAGCATGCATGGAACACTAACGGTAGCTTCGGCAAAATCGCAAACAAGTTGACGATCTGCCCAGATTAACAACGAAGCAAAAGTTGACCTCGATTGAGTCAACCTAGAGCACTCCACATATGCCAACATAGACATGGATGGATAGAGCATAACATAAGTATCAAAACTCCCTTACTGATCATCCTCAAAATAGGCACGGATCATTAGGAAACAAGCTGGACATATAGCATCATGAACTAAAATATCCCAGACTTAGTGAAAATCACTAAGTCCCTGAAATCTGCAATCTCAGGTACCTCTCTTCGCAAGCTTGCACAAGACAACACACACATCCTAAAAATGCATGGGTGGCACCTCTGGAAAGAAGACAAAATGCTTAACAATTCATCCCAAAGGGGCACAGGCATATCATGCACGAATTAAACATAGCAAAAATGACAAAAGTGCATGATGAACTAACGGATCTGCAATTTAACTCACGAAGCCTCCTTCTAACAGCATTTTGGGTATCAAGATGATCCCAAATGCAAATGATGCAATGGAATGAAATGATGGACATGTCGAGGCGAAGATTTTGATATATCATATGCCCAAAACGGAGCTACGGTTGCGGAGATACAAGCAGTCAAAGTTAGCACGAAAATTAGGGTTTCGGGGGAGAGAGGTCAACCTAGATCTAGATCCAGCCGCACTGTTCACCGGCGCGCGGTTACTGTAGTAGTCCGGTCCGAAGTCGCCGGAAATGGCCGCGGCGGCGGCCGGCGTGGAGGAAGGAGACCGGAGAAGGACGCCGGCGGCGCGGGGAGGACCTTGGGGCGGCGCGGCCGGCGATGAGGAGCCCCGGCGGAGTCGCGGCGTGGTGCGGGGAGGCGATGCGGCCGGAGGCGAGGTCGGGCGCGGTGGAGCGGCGAGCTCCGGCGATGGCGCTCGCGGCGGCGCGGGCTG